>NC_084732.1:2668727-2701227 GCF_033978785.1 Entelurus aequoreus | reverse complement strand
TACTTTTCTGAGTTACTTGTTTGCGTTACTTTTTTGAGTTACTTTTTTGCGTTACTTTTTTGAATTACTTGTTTGCGTTACTTTTCTGAGTTACTTGTTTGCGTTACTTGTTTGCGTTACTTTTATGAGTTACTTGTTTGTGTTACTTTTATGAGTTACTTTTTGTCTTACTTGTTTGTGTTACTTTTATGAGTTACTTTTTGTGTTACTTTTATGAGTTACTTGTTTGCGTTAATGATACGCATTACTTTTAAGCATTACCTTTATGAGTCATTTGTCTGTGTTACCTGTATGAGTCACCTGGTTGCGTTACTTATGAGCGTTACTTTTATGAGTCACTTGTTTGCGTTACTTTTACGAGTTACTTTTTGCGTTACTTTTATGTGTTACTTGTTTGTGTTACTTTTATGAGTCACTTGTTTGCGTTAATGATACGCCTTACTTTTAAGCATTACCTTCATGAGTCGTTTGTCTGCGTTACCTGTATGAGTCACCTGGTTGCGTTACTTATGAGCGTTACTTGTATGTGTTACTTGTTAGCGTTACTTTTACGAGTTACTTGTTTGCGTTACTTTTACGAGTTACTTGTTTGCTTTACTTTTATGAGCCACTTGTTTGCGTTACTTTTATGAGTTACTTGTTTGCGTTAATGATATGCATTACTTTTAAGCATTAACTTTATGAGTCATTTGTCTGCATTACTTTTATGCGTTACTTTTATGAGTTAGTTATGTGCGTTACTTCTATGAGTTACTTCTTTGCGTTAATTTTATGAGTTATTTCTTTGTGTTACTTTTATGAGTTACTTAAAAGTAATGTATATCATTAACGCAAACAAGTAACTCATAAAAGTAACACAAAAAGTAACTTGTAAAAGTAATGCAAACAAGTGACTCAAAAGTAACGCAAACAAGTAACTCATAAAAGTAACGCAAACAAGTGACTCATAAAAGTAACGCAAACAAGTAACTCATAAAAGTAACGCAAAGAAGTAACTCATAAAAGTAACGCAAAAAGTAACTCGTAAAAGTAACGCAAACAAGTGACTCATAAAAGTAACGCAAACAATCATTACCTTTATGAGTCATTTGTCTGCGTTACTTTTATGAGTTAGTTCTTTGAGTTACTTTTATGAGTTACTTCTTTGCGTTACTTTTATGAGTTACATCTTTGCGTTACTTTTATGAGTTACTTAATAGTAATGTATATCATTAACGCAAACAAGTAACTCATAAAAGTAACGCAAAAAGTAACTCGTAAAAGTAACGCAAACAAGTGACTCATAAAAGTAACGCAAACAAGTGTCTCATAAAAGTAACGCAAACAAGTAACTCATAAAAGTAACTCATAAAAGTAACGCAAAGAAGTAACTCATAAAAGTAACGCAAAAAGTAACTCGTAAAAGTAACACAAACAAGTGACTCATAAAAGTAACGCAAACAATCATTACCTTTATGAGTCATTTGTCTGCGTTACTTTTATGAGTTAGTTCTTTGAGTTACTTTTATGAGTTACTTCTTTGCGTTACTTTTATGAGTTACATCTTTGCGTTACTTTTATGAGTTACTTAATAGTAATGTACATCATTAACGCAAACAAGTAACTCATAAAAGTAACGCAAAAAGTAACTCGTAAAAGTAACGCAAACGAGTGACTCATAAAAGTAACGCAAACAAGTAACTCATAAAAGTAACGCAAAGAAGTACCTCGTAAAAGTAACGCAAACAAGTGACTCGTAAAAGTAACGCAAACAAGTGACTCATAAAAAGTAACGCCAACAAGTAACTCATAAAAGTAACGCAAAAAGTAACACAAACAAGTAACACATAAAAGTAACGCAAACAATCATTACCTTCATGAGTCATTTGTCTGCGTTACCTGTATGAGTCACCCGGTTGCGTTACTCACGAGCGTTACTTTTACGAGTTACTTCTTTGCGTTACTTCTGTGCTTTACTTCTCCGCAACACTTTTGTGTGCAACATCGTGTGCTTCTCGTCTCTCACTTTCATTACATTCGTTTGGCGCGTTACTTTGGCACGTTACTTTTTAACGTTACTTTTCTTCCCCCACTTTTGTACGATACATGACGGTATTCGCACAGTACTCTTAAGCGTTACTTGTGCGCGTTAATGCCAAAAAAAACATCATCTCGATGACGTCACACGGGCACGCAGTTACGATGTCACATGACCTGCGACCGGCAAAAAAAACCCAATCAGCATCGTCCCCTCCTCCCCCCTTGACCTTTGACCTAGTTAGTGCAAACAAAGCGATGGCGTGTGGAGCGTCACGTATGCAAAGAGGAGAATCAAAAACAAAAGGGTGGGAGTGGGGTTGTCTCTACTAACAGAGAAACCTTTGATTTCTGCAAATAGACGAGTACAACAACGGCGTCCTTGTCGGAGGTAATAAACTTTTCCACGCCATAAAGATCTCCGCACGCCAAAGTGCATCTGAAGCCATTTCAGCGCCACAATGTGAGCGCATGGGGGGACTTAGGGGGGGGTTGTTTCCTGTTGGTTTGTTTACCCCTCCATTGTCCCACCACTTTCACAGCAGCCTAACTGTCTAATGATGCATTTAGCGCTAGTATTAAGCGGCGCGGCGAGGAGGGGGAGGCGGGGAAGGGGGTGGGGGGGGGGTTACGGGGCCCGGGTAGAGAAGGTCCCATTGACAATGTGCAACTGGTCACAATGGCAGAAAAAGGTGTGCGTCATCCTCAGCCGCCGCACAAAGCGTCCTCACATCAACGGCGGGCGAGAGCGGCGAGGGACACCGCCGGCGGGGGCGGCGTGGGCGGGGGAGGGGAGGTGGGGGACACAAAGATGGAGGAAAATGTTTGCACGCGATACGTAAATAATGATTAAAAAGACAGAGAAAGGTAAAAAAAAAAGGAAAAAAGAAGGAGGAAACGAGGCGAGCGGTGGCCTTCGTGTCTCGTAATGAGATGCGCTTTTTAGCCACCAGCGCTCTCGCCGGCTGGCTCGCTACGCCTCCTTTCCTGCGGCGGGCGCCCATTAGGAGCGCACTTGAAGCCGCCACAACAAAGAGTTCACAGAGATGGCCGCCTTAATTGTACGTCTTTAGTCACGCAAACACAGCCAATGGCCTGAGAACGCCCGCTTAGCCGGTGACATCATTTAGCCTCACGGGCAGCTCGCCGCCGCCACCGCCGCCCTCTATTGCTCACAAGGTCAACTTGTGATGGACCCCCCCTCACCCCCCCTCACCCTCCTTTTTGTAAGCTCAATTATGACACTTTTGTCCAAATCCTCTTAGGTTTACGCCTTATTTATTGGTCCTATTAGCTCATCATAAGAACATCAACTCAAATATGCCTGGACACAAAATAGGAAATAATTTGTTTTTTCTATAGATTCATAATTAATAAGTATAATTCAAAATAATATGCATATAAAAATAATATTTCCTTTTAATTAATTGTGTTAATCAGATTTTTTTATTTTAACATTATTGTATTTTTTTTTTTACAATTATTAACTTCTAATTATTATTATTATCATTATTATTATTGATATTATTAATTATTTATGAAAATGTATTAATACATTATACTTAATTGTAATAATAATAATAATGAATATGTGTATTATTTTACAGTATTTTTATGTATTCATATTTAATAAATATAATTCAAAATATAAATATAAAACGATATTTCTGTTTAATTGAATGTATTAATCATATTTTTTTAATGTTGATACTATTGTATATATTTTTGTACAATTATTAACTTTGAATTATTCCAAAACGTAATGATGTAATTCATTAACAATTTCATTAATTAAAAATAAATAAATAATATATAATAAATAATAAATACTTGTATTTTTATTATATTATTGTATCATTTGTATGTATTCGTATTGAGTAAATATAATTAATCATAATAAAAAACAGTATTTATTTTTAATCTAATGTATTATTCTGATATTGTAGCTAACTTTTTTTTTTACAACTTCAAATGTTTAATTATTCCAAAAATAAATGAAGCCATGCGTTATTAAAATATATTTTTAAGTATATAATATACAACAATTGATAATCAATAGTAATACAATTAATAATACTAAACACTAGTATTTTAACTGTATTGTTGTAATATTATGTTTTATGTATTCAATTGAATTTATAATCATATACATAGAAAAACAACATTTCTTTTTTTATTTACTGCATTAATCTAAATTATTTTTTTATTTAGATATTATTGTTTATAACTTTTTTTTTCTACAATACATTTTTAATCATTCCAAAAATAAATGTAACTCATTAATTATTGTATTAATCAAAAAATATATAATTTTTAATTTAACATTTTAATTAATAATAATAAATACTTATATTATTAGTTTAAAAAAAAATCCTGAATGCTCTATGTGTATTATATGTATGTATGTATATGTATATATGTGTGTATGTATGTTGTTTGTATATTATGTGTATATATGTGTACTGTATATATGTTGTGTGTATATTATGTGTATATATGTATGTATATGTTTTTATGTATGTATGTGTATGCATGTTGTTTGTATATTATGTGTATTTGTGTATGTATATGTAAATATGTTGTATGTATATCATGTGTATATATGTATGTATATATGTATGTATGTGTATGCATGTTGTTTGTATATTATGTGTATATGTGTATGTATATGTATATATGTTGTATGTATATCATGTGTATATATGTATGTATATATGTATGTATGTGTATGCATGTTGTTTGTATATTATGTGTATTTGTGTATGTATATGTAAATATGTTGTATGTATATCATGTGTATATATGTATGTATATATGTATGTATGTGTATGCATGTTGTTTGTATATTATGTGTATATGTGTATGTATATGTATATATGTTGTATGTATATTATGTGTATATGTGTATGTATGTAAATGTATGTATGTTGTATGTATATTATATGTATATATGTATGTATATATGTATATGACCTAAGGGATACCTTGTACAACAATTATTATTAGAAGTATTTACGTATTAACTTTTATTTTCTTAACCTAAATATTCCGATCACTTAAAATAATATCTCAAAAACATTTTAAAGCTTGCACAAATGGGGAAAAGTTCCCAAAACAATACAAAATGGTTCATGGACATCCTTTTTGGACAAAATATTAAATAATTGTGGGTCGAAAACGATTATTTGGACAAACTTAGCATCGTCGTGGACAAATGTGTCTGAGGTCCCACTTCCTTCTTACATGGTTCTAGTTGGCGACAGTTTGACCCGGGACCAGACCAGTTCTACGTGTACAGTCCTTTTGGGCCTTCAAGGTTCCACTGACTGTGTGTGAGAGGCGGTCATTATTGATGATGATGATGGCGATGATGATGATGATGATGATGGGAGGGTGTTTGTGCGCCTCACTTGCTCGACACAAAGAAGTGTGTGTGTGTGTGTGTTTGTGTGTGTGTGTGTGTGAGTATGAGAGGTGCTTCTCAAGCAGGGATGTCAACACTTGAAAAATCAATCACCATCTGGGCTCATTTGGTTCCGAGTGAGGGGGGGGGAGGTTGTGTGTGTGTGTGTGTGTGTGTGTGTGTGTGTGTGTGTGTGTGTGTGTGTGTGTGTGTGTGTGTGTGTGTGTGCACGCCTTCCCTTAGCGAAGCCGCGCCGAGGTGCCCCCTCTTGTCTTTCTATTTTGAAGCGAGTTCCTCATCCACGCCCCGGCTCCTGCTGCCATCAAGGCAGGTGCGCCTTCCTGGCACGCCTGGCCAGAGGGGGGGGGGGGGGGGGGGGGAGGCGGGGCCAGACGAGGAAGGAGGCGGAGACTGGCTCCTATCGGCAGTTCCCGTGCGAAAGCAACGAGTCCCCGCACTCAGGTCAGCGGGTTTGCCTCCACATGGCCCCGCCCTCTGTTTTTAGCCCCGCCCCCTAAACTCGCAGCGGGGGCCCTCATGTACGGGTAAAGTCAACGTTTTGTGCAAACAGGTTCACGCACAAAGAGGCTGAGCGTGTGTGTGTGTGTGTGTGTGTGTGTGTGTGTGTGTGTGTGTGTGTGTGTGTGTGTGTGTGTGTGTGTGTGTGTGTGTGTGAGGCGATTTTTGCCGCGGCGCTGCCTCCTTTCAGTCGCACATCTGTGTGAGAAAATTGTGCTGAGGCAGCACAATCATTTAATAGTCGACAAACAGCGAGCGGAGCCTTCTATTCCGCGGTCACGTGACCCACATAACCAGCCAGCAGGCGGTGTAACCCGCTTGTGTCGACGACACCTTCCAAAAAAATATATATATATTTTTTTTTAGCTCCGCCGTGTTGGTATTGGTGCAGGTAATTATTCACTTAAAAGAAAAAAAAAAAACATCTTAAGTCGGTGCCGTTTATGTCGACAATTTGTTCATGTCGACAACCCCATTATGCCGCCAACCTCCAAGAAATCCCGGTGTGCTGTGTTCTTTTAAGCAAAAAAAAAAAAAAAAAAGAAAAAAAAAGTGGCCTCTTAAGTCGACATACATGGTTTGCCGCTTTTTAAATCCAAAGGAATTGCGACCGTTTATGTCGACATGAGCCGGCCAATCGGAGAAGCGTCAACACAAACAAGCTCCAACGCACAAATTGAAGCGCTGTTAATTATTCACTCAACAAAAGCACGTGGAACACGCTTGACTCGGCGTGGTTTATGTTGACAACCCGTTTGTGTTGACAGCAGTTGGAATTCCCCCCTTCGGGTCTCAAATGCGATCAACTGAAGCGGTCACTATTTTTGCCAAACAAATTAAAAAATAAAGACTCAGTCGACCAGGATTGTGTTTGAAGGGGGTTGGCATAAATAGGGGGTGTCGGCGCAAGCGGGCTGTCAACATAAACATGGTCAACTTAGGCGTGTTCCACATGTGTAAGGCTTTAGTAGTGCTGTGATGCGTTTTAACTGGTGGAGTGGAGCTTGTTTGTGTTGACGCCCCTCTGACAGGCTGTCTCATGTCGACATAAGCGGGTTAAATCCCCCCCTTTGGGTCTTAAATGCGATCAACTTAAGCGGTCACTTTTTTTGCCAATATTAAGCACTCAGAGTTTCTTTGAAGGGGGTTGGCATAAATAGGAGTGTCAACATAAACAATGCAGACTTAAACGTGTTCCACATGTGTAAGGCTTTTGTTGAGAGAATAATTAGTAGTGCTCTGATGCGTTTTATTTGGTGAAGTGGAGCTTGTTTGTGTTGACACCCCTCTGACTGTCTGTCACATGTCGACATAAGTGGGTGAAATCCCCCCTTTGGGTCTTAAACACGATCAACTTAAGCGGTCACTTTTTTTTGCTAAAAATAACACAGCACACCGGGGTTTTTTGGAGGTTGGCGACATAATGGTGTTGTCGACACGAACACATTGTCGACAACACCATTATGTCGCCAACCTCCAAGAAATCCCGGTGTGCTGTGTTCTTTTTAGTAATTTTTTTTTTTTTTTAAATGGCCTCTTAAGTCGACATACATGTTTTGCCGCTTTTTAAACCCAAAGGAATTGCGACCGTTTATGTCGACGTGAGCCGGCCAATCGGAGAAGCGTCAACACAAACAAGCTCCAACGCACAAATTGAAGCGCGGTTAATTATTCACTCAACAAAAGCACGTGGAACACACTTGACTCTGCGTGGTTTATGTCGACAACCCGTTTGTGTTGACAGCGGTTGGAATTCCCCCCATTCGGGTCTCAAATGCGATCAACTGAAGCGGTCACTATTTTTGCCAAACAAATTAAAAATAAAGACTCAGTCGACCAGGAGTGTCTTTGAAGGAGGTTGGCATAAATACGAGGTGTCGACGCAAGCGGGCTGTCAACATAAACATGGTCAACTTAAGCGTGTTCCACATATGTAAGGCTTTAGTAATGCTCTGATGCGTTTTAACTGGTGGAGTGGAGCTTGTTTGTGTTGACGCCCCTCTGACAGGCTGTCTCATGTCGACATAAGCGGGTTAAATCCCCCCCTTTGGGTCTTAAATGCGATCAACTTAAGCGGTCACTTTTTTTTGCCAATATTAAGGACTCAGGGTTTCTTTGAAGGGGGTTGGCATGAATAGGGGTGTCAACATAAACAATGCAGACTTAAACGTGTTCCACATGTGTAAGGCTTTTGTTGAGAGAATAATTAGTAGTGCTCTGATGCGTTTTATTTGGTGAAGTGGAGCTTGTTTGTGTTGACACCCCTCTTACTGGCTGTCTCATGTCGACATAAGTGGGTGAAATCCCCCCTTTGGGTCTTAAATACGATCAACTTAAGCGGTCACTTTTTTTTACTAAAAAGAACACAGCACACCGGGGTTTTTTGGAGGTTGGCGACATAATGGTGTTGTCGACATGAACACATTGTCGACAACACCATTATGTCGCCAACCTCCAAGAAATCCCGGTGTGCTGTGTTCTTTTTAGTAAACTTTTTTTTTTTTAAATGGCCTCTTAAGTTGACATACATGGTTTGCCGCTTTTTAAACCCAAAGGAATTGCGACCGTTTATGTTCGACGTGAGCCGGCCAATCGGAGAAGCGTCAACACAAACAAGCTCCAACGCACAAATTGAAGCGCGGTTAATTATTCACTCAACAAAAGCACGTGGAACACACTTGACTCAATGTGGTTTATGTTGACAACCCGTTTGTGTTGACAGCAGTTGGAATCCCCCCCTTCGGGTCTCAAATGTGATCAACTGAAGCGGTCACTATTTTTGCCAAACAAATTAAAAATAATGACTCAGTCGACCAGGATTGTGTTTGTAGAGGGTTGGCATAAATAGGAGTGTCAACACAAGCGGGCTGTCGCCATAAACATGGTCAACTTTAGCGTGTTCCACATGTGTAAGGCTTTAGCAGTGCTCTGATGCCTTTTAACTGGTGGAGTGGAGCTTGTTTGTGTTGACGCCCCTCTGGCAGGCTGTCTCATGTCAACATAAGCGGGTTAAATCCCCCCTTTGTGTCCTTAATGTGATCAACTTAAGCAGTCACTTTTTTTTTGCCAATATTAAGGACTGAGGGTTACTTTGAAGGGGGTTGCATGAATAGGGGTGTCAACATAAACAATGCAGACTTAAACGTGTTCCACATGTGTAAGGCTTTTGTTGAGAGAATAATTAGTAGTGCTCTGATGCGTTTTAACGGGTGGATTGGAGCTTGTTTGTGTTGACGCCCCTCTGACTGACTGTCTCATGTCGACATAAGCGGGTGAAATCCCCCTTTGGGTCTTAATTGCGATCAACTTAAGCGGTCACTTTTTTTTGCCAATATTAAGGACTCAGTCAATTAGGATTTTTTTGAAGGGGGTTGGCATAAATAGGGGTGTCAACACAAGCGAGCTGTCAACGTAAACAATGCAGACTTAAACGTGTTCCACATGTGTAAGGCTTTTGTTGAGAGAATAATTAGTAGTGCTCTGATGCGTTTTATTTGGTGAAGTGGAGCTTGTTTGTGTTGACACCCCTCTGACTGGCTGTCTCATGTCGACATAAGTGGGTGAAATCCCCCCTTTGGGTCTTAAACACGATCAACTTAAGCGGTCACTTTTTTTTTTTACTAAAAAGAACACAGCACACAGGCATTTCTTGGAGTTTGGCGACATAATGGTGTTGTCGACATGAACACATTGTCGACAACACCATTATGTCGCCAACCTCCAAGAAATCCCGGTGTGCTGTGTTCTTTTTAGTAACATTTTTTTTTTTTAAATGGCCTCTTAAGTCGACATACATGTTTTGCCGCTTTTTAAACCCAAAGGAATTGCTACCGTTTATGTCGACATGAGCCGGCCAATCGGAGAAGCGTCAACACAAACAAGCTCCAACGCACAAATTGAAGCGTGGTTAATTATTCACTCAACAAAAGCACGTGGAACACACTTGACTCAATGTGGTTTATGTTGACAACCTGTTTGTGTTGACAGCAGTTGGAATCCCCCCCTTCGGGTCTCAAATGCGATCAACTGAAGTGGTCACTATTTTTGCCAAACAAATTAAAAATAAAGACTCAGTCCACCAGGATTGTGTTTGAAGGGGGTTGGCATAAATAGGGGGTGTCAACACAAGCGGGCTGTCGCCATAAACATGGTCAACTTAAGCGTGTTCCACATGTGTAAGGCTTTAGTAATGCTCTGATGCCTTTTAACTGGTGGAGTGGAGCTTGTTTGTGTTGACGCCCCTCTGGCAGGCTGTCTCATGTCGACATAAGCGGGTTAAATCCCCCCCCTTTGGGTCTTAAATGCGATCAACTTAAGCGGTCACTTTTTTTGCCAATATTAAGGACTCAGAGTTTCTTTGAAGGGGGTTGGCATAAATAGGGGTGTCAACATAAACAATGCAGACTTAAACGTGTTCCACATGTGTAAGGCTTTTGTTGAGAGAATAATTAGTAGTGCTCTGATGCGTTTTATTTGGTGAAGTGGAGCTTGTTTGTGTTGACACCCCTCTTACTGGCTGTCTCATGTCGACATAAGTGGGTGAAATCCCCCCTTTGGGTCTTAAACACGATCAACTTAAGCGGTCACTTTTTTTTTTACTAAAAAGAACACAGCACACCGGGGTTTTTTGGAGGTTGGCGACATGATGGTGTTGTCGACATGAACACATTGTCGACAACACCATTATGTCGCCAACCTCCAAGAAAACCCGGTGTGCTGTGTTCTTTAAAAAAAATTTAAAAAATAAAAAGTGGTCTCTTAAGTCGACATACATGGTTTGCCGCTTTTTAAACCCAAAGGAATTGCAACCGTTTATGTCGACGTGAGCTGGCCAATCGGAGAGACGTCAACACAAACAAGCTCCAATGCAAAAATTGAAGCGCAGTTAATTATTCACTCAACAAAACACGTGAAACACACTCGACTTGGCGCGGTTTATGTTGACAACCCGTTTGTGTTGACAGCCCAATGAGGTCAACAGCCCGTTCATGCTGACCACCGTCAAACAAATCCCGGTCAGCTGAACCGTTATTGGTAAGAGAGTGTCCGCTTAAAGTCGACAGCTTTGAAGAGGCAAAAGGGAAATTGCAACCGCTTATGTCGACATGAGCCAGCCAATCAGAGGGGTGTCAACACAAACAGGCTTTACTGCATCAGTTAAAACACATCAGAGTGCAGCTAATTATTCACTTGACAGAAGGCTTACACACCTGGAACATGCCGAAGTCTGTGTTGTTTAGGCCGGCAGCCCGTTTGTGTTGACAACCACTTATGTCGACATGAGACAGCCAGTCAGAGGAGCGTCAACAAAAACAAGCTCCACTCCACCAGTTAAAACGCATGAGAGCACTACTAAAGCCTTACACACGTGGAACACGACTAAGTCGGCATTGTTTATGTTGACAGCCCGGTTGTGTTGACACCCCTATTTACGCCAACCCTTTTCAAACAAAATCCTGGTCGACTGAGTCTATTTATTTATTTTTTTGGCAAAAATAGTGACCGCTTCAGTTGATCACATTTGAGACCCGAAAGGGGGGGAATTCCAACCGCTTATGTCGACATGAGACAACCAGTCAGAGGGGCGTCAACACAAACAAGCTCCACCCCACCAGTTAAAACGCATGAGAGCACTACTAAAGCCTTAAAGACGTGGAACACACTTAAGTCGGCATTGTTTACGTTGACAGCCCGGTTGTGTTGACACCCCTATTTATGCCAACCCTTTTCAAACACAATCCTGGTCGACTGTTGTCTTTATTTTTTATTTTTTTGGCAAAAATAGTGACCGCTTCAATTGATCGCATTTGAGACCCGAAGGGGGGAATTCCAACCGCTTATGTCGACATGAGACAACCAGTCAGAGGGGCGTCAACACAAACAAGCTCCACCCCACCAGTTAAAACGCATGAGAGCACTACTAAAGCCTTAAAGACGTGGAACACACTTAAGTCGGCATTGTTTATGTTGACAGCCCGCTTGTGTTGACACCCCTATTTACACCAACCCTCTTCAAACAAAATCCTGGTCGACTGGGTCTATTTATTTATTTATTTGGCAAAAATAGTGACCGCTTGAGTTGATCGAATTTGAGACCCGAAGGGGGGATTCTGACCGCTTATGTCGACACAAGATTCCCGCTTATGTCGACACCAGCCAGCCAGTCAAATGGAAGTAGAAGAAGAGAAACCCTACAAGTGAAAGTGTGACCTGTAATAGCAGTAAAGTCTCTATAACATGAACTAAAAAGAAGATATTTCCTTGAAGGTACAGCGATAGTTCCCACTTTAATAAGGTGTCACCTAATTAAAGGTGACAAGGAAACATAAAAGCCCACACAAATGTTCCGCTAATGAGGAGGAACCCAAACAGGAGTTCACGCACGTCCTGCTTTAATTAAAACACACTCGCCCTGGAAAATACCAAAAAAAAATCATAACACTTTGTCATGTAACGACAAAACTAAAATAAAATCATTTATGAAAGTTAATTCATTATAAATTATATTTTTTTATTTAAATAATCATATATATTATACATTGTTGAAGAAAAGGTTGCACTGTGTAACAAAGGCAACATGAATAATAAAGTCATGAGATGATGTTTTTCTGAACACAAAGTTAGGATTATAAGCAGTCGATGGTCTCACACACACACACACACACACACACACACACACACACACACACACACACACACACACACACACACACACACACACACACACACACACACACACACACACACACACACACACACACACACGCGCACGCGCACGCACCTTTCTATATATATAAAGATGTGTATTTACAACATTAATAACATATACATATTATGTAAATATAAAAAAAGTAAGCTTTTAGAAAATGTATTTATTTATTTTTTGTTTGTTTATAATTGATTTTTAATCTTCATAATTGACTTGAAGTTATTACAGTATGTCCCTATATACATATTTTTTTTAAATTTTTTTTTAATTTTGGCCAAAGGGGGCGCATTTCAATTTCTTACACACACTTGTTATTTCATATGTTGACCAGAGGGGGAGCACTTTGAAAACCGACACACAGTCAATTTGATGTCTCAAGAAGGGTAGGCACACACACACCCACACCCACACACACACACACACACACACACACACACACACACACACACACACACACACACACACACACACACACACACACACACACACACACACACACACACACACACGCACACACACACACACACACTCACACTCTTGTATTTGTTACCTTCTTGAGACCTCAAAAAAATGCCTCCCTCTTTAGGACCACCCTTTCTAGATATATAAAGATGTGTATTTACAACATTAATAATATATACATACTATGCAAATATAAAAAAGGTAAGCTTTTAGTAATTTTTTTGTTTTGAATGTTTTGTTTGTAATTTGTTTTTAATCTTCATTATTTATTTCAAGGTCTTACAGTAAGTCTCTAAATACATATTATTTTTATCTGTATTAAATTGGCCAAAGGGGGCACATTTCAATTTCTTACACACACTTGTTATTTCATATGTTGACCAGAGGGGGAGCACTTTTAAAACCGACACATAGTCAATTTGAAAACTCCCTCCTTTTTGGGACCACCCCTTATTTTGATAGATTTCCCCACCAGGGGGTGCAAATGAAATCTCTAATTTTTGTTTTTTTGTAATGTGCTTAAGGTCGATGACAAAGGAGTCACGGACCACAGATGGCCCCTGTGCCGCACTTTGGGCAACCCAGCTGTAGAAGCTAACTGTTAATGACCACTATAGTCTTAGTAGCGTAGTGTATTTGTTCATCCTATGGTCACATACGGGTTGTCTTACGTCAGCACCGGACGTCGTAAAATCAGCGGTTCATCTGGCGGGTTTTTCGGGGATGAATAGTGAAGTCCTTTTTTGTTTTATCATATATTGCTGCCTTAGCACCTGTCAATGTTTACTTTTGTATGCACATTAAATCAACAAAAAAAATCCTGACTTTGGAACAATGTTCACGGACTCTAGTATTTGGCTCTCTATTAAATGCAATAATTGGGACCGTGATTTATGTCCTAACTTGTTCACACCTCCTCATATGGAAGCTACTTTTCCTTGTTGATGTCTCAAGAAGGGTACAAATATAACACACACACACACACACACACACACACACACACACACACACACACGACGACAACTTCCCTTCCATGGTTTTAAATCTTCACGCTAACAGGAAGGGAAGGTGCAAAGAAGATAATGAGATGCAAAAACATTACTGAGGGCCTCTGAATTAAAAGCTCATTACACTTCATTTGCAGCATAAATGGACACAACTCTTCCCATATTTAACACAAATGAACACGCACACTCACACACAAACACACACATGCACACACATTATTGTATTTGTTACCTTCTTGAGACCACCGAATAATGCCTGCCTCTTTAGGACCACCCTTTCTAGGTATATAAAGATGTGTATTTACAACATTAATAATATATACATACTATGCAAATATGAAAATGCTTGTGAAAAAATGAGTTGGGATTTCACAAGAAATAGGTCACAATTTCACAAGAAAAAACTTCAAAAGTCGTGATTTTACTCCATGCAAGTCAAAATTTTACAATAAAAACTGAACATTTGTGCAATATTATGATAAAAGTTGGAATTTTACTCAATAACAGTCACAATTTTACAAGAAACGCTTAAAGTATTGGCAATTTTGTGAAAATAGTCTTAATTTTACTCGACAAAAGTCATAATTTAATTTAAAAAATCTTAAAACCGTTGGCAATATTATAACAATAATTGGAATTTTCCTTGGCAAAATTATGTCAACATTTTACTCAAAAAATGTCACTATTTTACAAGAACAAAAAAAAAAGACACTATTGTGATAAGTCTGAATTTTCTATGACAAATGTCACCATTTTGCATTAAAAAGTAATCATTTTACATTTTAAAAAAAAAAGTAATAATTTTACAAGAACATATTGCAATGTTACAGAAACAGAAAAAATATGAGAAATTGTTCCCAATTTTTGAGAAAAAAAGTCGACACATTGTGAGGAAAAGTCTGCTTTAATTTATTTAATTTATTTTTTAAAATTTTTTGTTTGTAATTTTTTTTTGATCTTCATTATTTACTTCAAGTTATTACAGTATGTCTCTATATACATATTTATTTTTATTTTTTATACATTTTGGCCAAAGGAGGCACATTTCAATTTCGTACACACACTTGTTATTTCATATGTTGGCCAGAGGGCGAGCCCTTAAAGTTTTTACACACACACTTGTTATTTCATATGTTGACCAGAGGGGGAGCACTTTTAAAACCGACACACAGTCAATTTGAAAAATCCCTCCTTTTTGGGACCACCCTCATTTTAATAGATGTCACCACCAGGGGTGCTAATGAGACATTCTCTATTAGATGCAATGGTTTTCCGTATTGGGACCATGGTTTATGTCATCACTTGTTCACACCTCCTCATATGGAAGCTACTTTTCCTTGTTGATGTCTCAAGAAGGGTAGAAATACAATACAACACACACACACACACACACACACACACACACACACACACACACACACACACACACACACACACACACACACACACACACACACACACACACAGGGCAGGTTACCTTCGCAACACACCATCGTCTCCATGAAAAAGGAAGTAGTCCAAAAAAATAAAAATAAAAAAAAATTTAAAAAATAAATAAATTTAAAAAAAGCTAATTTGTTTGTGTTCATGGCTTCACGTCACGTGACGCTAACTAAAAGCCGTGCGCCCGCCTCTCCTGCGGTCGTTATTTCTGACGCATGATCAAAAACGGCGCGGCGGTGTATTTTAGGAAGAAGAAAAAAAACAAAAAAGACACGATCGCCGGCAGAAAAGAGAGGCCCCCCGCTGGCCGCCAGCGACATGCTACATAAATAAGTGTTATGAATCGCGGCCGCACCCCGCCGCGTCCCAAACAAGATAGCGCTTCACATTTAGCCACAATGCTAACGAGCGCGAGCGCATGAGACAAAAAAAACAAAAAAAAAACATGTTTTCCGGGTGCCCGACTTGGCGAGGACGGCGCCCACAATCTGGCAACTTTGTTGGGTTCGGATGCTAACTTGGGAGTTTTAACGGCCGTAAACAACCAATCAACCGGGGGAGATTTGGCCAGACGGCCACGCCGACAAAAAGTTGACATTTCAACTCGTTCCTTCTCGCGTCACATCAGCAAGAAAACTAACCCCACTATGTCGACTCGCGTCCAAACTTTCCCATAAAAGGTAAACACGGTTGGCTACAGGCTGCTAGGAGCTAGCAGCTACACAACAGCTAAGCACTAAATAGCACACACAAGTGACACACGTTACATTGATTGTAAATTTACAGCACTTTGTTGTAAAAAACACCTTAAATTGATCGTAAATTTACAGGTCTTTGTCGAGAAAACACCTTAAATTGATCGTAAAAAACGTGTTAAATTGATTGTAAATTTACAGCACTTTGTCGTAAAAACCCCGTTAAATTGATTGTAAATTTACAGCACTTTGTCGTAAAAACCCCGTTAAATTGATTGTAAATTTACAGCACTTTGTCATAAAAAACACATTAAATTGATCGTAAATTTACAGCTCTTTGTCATAAAATACACATTAAATTGATCGTAAAAAAAACATTAAATTGATTGTAAATTTCCAGCACTTTGTCATAAAAAACACCTTAAATTGATCGTAAATTTACAGCTCTTTGTCATAAAAAACACATTAAATTGATCTTAAAAAAAACTTAAATTGATTGTAAATTTACAGCACTTTGTCGTAAAAGAAACCTTAAATTGATCGTAAATTTACAGTTCTTTGTCGAGAAAACACCTTAAATTGATCGTTAAAAACCTGTTAAATTGATTGTAAATTTACAGCACTTTGTCGTTAAAAACCCCGTTAAATTGATTTTAAATTTGCAGCATTTTGTCATAAAAAACACATTAAATTGATCGTAAAAAAAACATTAAATTGATTGTTAATTTACAGCACTTTGTCGTACAAACCACCTTAAATTGATCGTAAATTTACAGCTCTTTGTCGAGAAAACACCTTAAATTGATCGTTAAAAACCTGTAAAATTGATTGTAAATTTACAGCACTTTGTCGTACAAACCCCGTTTAATTGATTGTAAAATTACAGCACTTTGTCATAAAAAACACATTAAATTGATCGTAAAAAAAACATTAAATTGATTGTAAATTTACAGCACTTTGTCGTAAAAAACACCTTAAATTGATCGTAAATTTACAGCACTTTGTCGTAAAAAACACCTTAAATTGATCGTAAATTTACAGCTCTTTGTCGAGAAAACACCTTAAATTGATCGTTAAAAACCTGTTAAATTGATTGTAAATTTACAGCACTTTGTCATAAAAAACATGTTAAATTGATCGTAAAAAAAACATTAAATTGATTGTAAATTTACAGCACTTTGTCATAAAAAACACCTTAAATTGATCGTAAATTTACAGCTCTTTGTCGAGAAAACACCTTAAATTGATCGTAAAAAACCCGTTAAATTGATTGTAAATTTACAGCACTTTGTCATAAAAAACGCATTAAATTGATCGTAAATTTACAGCTCTTTGTCATAAAAAACACATTAAATTGATCGTAAAAAAAACATTAAATTGATTGTAAATTTACAGCACTTTGTCATAAAAAACACCTTAAATTGATCGTAAATTTACAGCTCTTTGTCATAAAAAACACATTAAATTGATCGTAAAAAAAACATTAAATTGATTGTAAATTTACAGCACTTTGTCGTGAAAAAAAAACTTAAATTGATCGTAAATTTACAGCTCTTTGTCGAGAAAACACCTTAAATTGATCGTAAAAAACCTGTTAAATTGATTGTAAATTTACAGCACTTTGTCGTACAAACCCCGTTTAATTGATTGTAAATTTACAGCACTTTGTTGTAAAAAACACCTTAAATTGATCGTAAAAAACCTGTTAAATTGATTGTAAATTTACAGCACTTTGTCGTAAAAACCCCGTTAAATTGATTGTAAATTTACAGCACTTTGTCATAAAAAACACATTAAATTGATCGTAAATTTACAGCTCTTTGTCATAAAAAACACATTAAATTGATCGTAAAAAAAACATTAAATTGATTGTAAATTTACAGCACTTTGTCATAAAAAACACATTAAATTGATCGTAAATTTACAGCTCTTTGTCATAAAAAACACATTAAATTGATCGTAAAAAAAACCATTAAATTGATTGTAAATTTCCAGCACTTTGTCGTAAAAAACACCTTAAATTGATCGTAAATTTACAGTTCTTTGTCGAGAAAACACCTTAAATTGATCGTAAAAAAACTGTTAAATTGATTGTAAATTTACAGCACTTTGTCGTAAAAACCCCGTTAAATTGATTGTAAATTTACAGCACTTTGTCGTAAAAACCCCGTTAAATTGATTGTAAATTTACAGCACTTTGTCATAAAAAAACACATTAAATTGATCGTAAATTTACAGCTCTTTGTCATAAAAACACATTAAATTGATCGTAAAAAAACATTAAATTGATTGTAAATTTACAGCACTTTGTCGTGAAAAAAAACCTTAAATTGATCGTAAATTTACAGTTCTTTGTCGAGAAAACACCTTAAATTGACCGTAAAAGCCTGTTGAATTGATTGTAAATTTACAGCACTTTGTCGTAAAAACCCCGTTAAATTGATTTTAATTTGCAGCATTTTGTCATAAAAAACACATTAAATTGATCGTAAAAAAAACATTAAATTGATTGTTAATTTACAGCACTTTGTCGTACAAACCACCTTAAATTGATCGTAAATTTACAGCTCTTTGTCGAGAAAAACACCTTAAATTGATCGTTAAAAACCTGTAAAATTGATTGTAAATTTACAGCACTTTGTCGTACAAACCCGTTTAATTGATTGTAAAATTACAGCACTTTGTCATAAAAAACACATTAAATTGATCGTAAAAAAACATTAAATTGATTGTAAATTTACAGCACTTTGTCGTAAAAAACACCTTAAATTGATCGTAAATTTACAGCACTTTGTCGTAAAAAACACCTTAAATTGATCGTAAATTTACAGCTCTTTGTCGAGAAAACACCTTAAATTGATCGTTAAAAACCTGTTAAATTGATTGTAAATTTACAGCACTTTGTCATAAAAAACATGTTAAATTGATCGTAAAAAAAACATTAAATTGATTGTAAATTTACAGCACTTTGTCATAAAAAACACCTTAAATTGATCGTAAATTTACAGCTCTCTGTCGAGAAAACACCTTAAATTGATTGTAAAAAACCCGTTAAATTGATTGTAAATTTACAGCACTTTGTCATAAAAAACGCATTAAATTGATCGTAAATTTACAGCTCTTTGTCATAAAAAACACATTAAATTGATCGTAAAAAAAACATTAAATTGATTGTAAATTTACAGCACTTTGTCATAAAAAACACCTTCAATTGATCGTAAATTTACAGCTCTTTGTCATAAAAAACACATTAAATTGATCGTAAAAAAAACATTAAATTGATTGTAAATTTACAGCACTTTGTCGTGAAAAAAAAACTTAAATTGATCGTAAATTTACAGCTCTTTGTCGAGAAAACACCTTAAATTGATCGTAAAAAACCTGTTAAATTGATTGTAAATTTACAGCACTTTGTCGTACAAACCCCGTTTAATTGATTGTAAATTTACAGCACTTTGTTGTAAAAAACACCTTAAATTGATCGTAAAAAACCTGTTAAATTGATTGTAAATTTACAGCACTTTGTCGTAAAAACCCCGTTAAATTGATTGTAAATTTACAGCACTTTGTCATAAAAAACACATTAAATTAATCGTAAAAAAACCATTAAATTGATTGTAAATTTACAGCACTTTGTCATAAAAAACACGTTAAATTGATCGTAAAAAACATGTTAAATTGATTGTAAATTTACAGCACTTTGTTGTAAAAAACACCTTAAATTGATCGTAAATTTACAGCTCTTTGTCGAGAAAACACCTTAAATTCATCGTAAAAAACCTGTTAAATTGATTGTAAATTTACAGCACTTTGTCGTACAAACCCCGTTAAATTGATTGTAAATTTACAGCACTTTATCGTAAAAACCCAGTTAAATTGATTGTAAATTTACAGCACTTTGTCATAAAAAACATATTAAATTGATCGTAAAAAAAACAATAAATTGATTGTAAATTTACAGCACTTTGTTGTAAAAACCCCGTTAAATTGATTGTAAATTTACAGCACTTTGTCATAAAAAACACATTAAATTGAGTGTAAATTTACAGCTCTTTGTCATAAAAAACACATTAAATTGATCGTAAAAAAACATTAAATTGATTGTAAATTTACAGCACTTTGTCATAAAAAACACATTGATCGTAAATTTACAGCTCTTTGTCATAAAAAACACATTAAATTGATCGTAAAAAAACTGTTTAATTGATTGTAAATTTACAGCACTTTGTCGTACAAACCCCGTTTAATTGATTGTAAATTTACAGCACTTTGTTGTAAAAAACACCTTAAATTGATCGTAAAAAACCTGTTAAATTGATTGTAAATTTACAGCACTTTGTCGTAAAAACCCCGTTAAATTGATTGTAAATTTACAGCACTTTGTCATAAAAAACACATTAAATTAATCGTAAAAAAACCATTAAATTGATTGTAAATTTACAGCACTTTGTCATAAAAAACACGTTAAATTGATCGTAAAAAACATGTTAAATTGATTGTAAATTTACAGCACTTTGTTGTAAAAAACACCTTAAATTGATCGTAAATTTACAGCTCTTTGTCGAGAAAACACCTTAAATTCATCGTAAAAAACCTGTTAAATTGATTGTAAATTTACAGCACTTTGTCGTACAAACCCCGTTAAATTGATTGTAAATTTACAGCACTTTATCGTAAAAACCCAGTTAAATTGATTGTAAATTTACAGCACTTTGTCATAAAAAACATATTAAATTGATCGTAAAAAAAACAATAAATGATTGTAAATTTACAGCACTTTGTTGTAAAAACCCGTTAAATTGATTGTAAATTTACAGCACTTTGTCATAAAAAACACATTAAATTGAGTGTAAATTTACAGCTCTTTGTCATAAAAAACACATTAAATTGATCGTAAAAAAACATTAAATTGATTGTAAATTTACAGCACTTTGTCATAAAAAACACACTGATCGTAAATTTACAGCTCTTTGTCATAAAAAACACATTAAATTGATCGTAAAAAAACTGTTTAATTGATTGTAAATTTACAGCACTTTGTCGTAAAAACCCCGTTAAATTGATTGTAAATTTACAGCACTTTGTCATAAAAAACACATTAAATTGATCGTAAAAAAAAACATTAAATTGATTGTAAATTTACAGCACTTTGTCGTAAAAAACACCTTAAATTGATCGTAAATTTACAGCTCTTCGTCGAGAAAACACCTTAAATTGATCGTTAAAAACCTGTTAAATTGATTGTAAATTTACAGCACTTTGTCATAAAAAACACATTAAATTGATCGTAAATTTACAGCTCTTTGTCGAGAAAACACCTTAAATTGATCGTTAAAAACCTGTTAAATTGATTGTAAATTTACAGCACTTTGTCGTAAAAACCCCGTTCAATTGATTGTAAATTTACAGCACTTTGTCATAAAAAACACATTAAATTGATCGTAAATTTACAGCTCTTTGTCATAAAAAACACATTAAATTGATCGTAAAAAAACCATTAAATTGATTGTAAATTTACAGCACTTTGTCGTAAAAAACACCTTAAATTGATCGTAAATTTACAGCTCTTTGTCGAGAAAACACCTTAAATTGATCGTTAAAAAACTGTTAAATTGATTTTAAATTTACAGCACTTTGTCGTACAAACCCTGTTAAATTGATTGTAAATTTACAGCACTTTGTCATAAAAAACACATTAAATTGATCGTAAAAAAAACATTAAATTGATTGTAAATTTACAGCACTTTGTCGTAAAAAACACCTTAAATTGATCGTAAATTTACAGCTCTTCGTCGAGAAAACACCTTAAATTGATCGTTAAAAACCTGTTAAATTGATTGTAAATTTACAGCACTTTGTCAAAAAAACACATTAAATTGATCGTAAAAAAAACATTAAATTGATTGTAAATTTACAGCACTTTGTCGTGAAAAACACCTTAAATGGATCGTAAATTTACAGCACTTTGTCGAGAAAACACCTTAAATGGATCGTAAATTTACAGCTCTTCGTCGAGAAAACACCTTAAATTGATCGTTAAAAACCTGTTAAATTGATTGTAAATTTACAGCACTTTGTCATAAAAAACACATTAAATTGATCGTAAATTTACAGCTCTTTGTCGAGAAAACACCTTAAATTGATCGTTAAAAACCTGTTAAATTGTTTGTAAATTTACAGCACTTTGTCGTACAAACCCCGTTAAATTGATTGTAAATTTACAGCACTTTGTCATAAAAAACACATTAAATTGATCGTAAAAAAAACATTAAATTGATTGTAAATTTACAGCACTTTGTCGTGAAAAAAAACCTTAAATTGATCGTAAATTTACAGCTCTTTGTCGAGAAAACACCTTAAATTGATCGTTAAAAACCTGTTAAATTGATTGTAAATTTACAGCACTTTGTCGTACAAACCCCGTTAAATTGATTGTAAATTTACAGCACTTTGTCATAAAAAACACGTTTAATTGATCGTAAAAAACATGTTAAATTGATAGTAAATTTACAGCACTTTGTTGTAAAAAACACCTTAAATTGATTGTAAATTTACAGCTCTTTGTCGAGAAAACACCTTAAATTGATCGTTAAAAACCTGTTAAATTGATTGTAAATTTACAGCACTTTGTCGTACAAACCCTGTTAAATGGATTGTAAATTTACAGCACTTTGTCATAAAAAACACATTAAATTGATCGTAAAAAACACATTAAATTGATTGTAAATTTCCAGCACTTTGTCGTAAAAAACACATTAAATTGATCGTAAATTTACAGCTCTTTGTCATAAAAAACACATTAAATTGATCGTAAAAAAACATTAAATTGATTGTAAATTTACAGCACTTTGTTGTAAAAAAAAAAACTTAAATTGATCGTAAATTTACAGCTCTTTGTCGAGAAAACACCTTAAATTGATCGTTAAAAATCTGTTAAATTGATTGTAAATTTACAGCACTTTGTCGTACAAACCCCGTTAAATTGATTGTAAATTTACAGCACTTTGTCGTAAAAAACACCTTAAATGGATCGTAAATTTACAGCACTTTGTCGAGAAAACACCTTAAATGGATCGTAAATTTACAGCTCTTTGTCGAGAAAACACCTTAAATCGATCGTAAAAAACCTGTTAAATTGATTGTAAATTTACAGAACTTTATCGTAAAAACCCCGTTAAATTGATTGTAAATTTACAACACTTTGTCGTAAAAAAACACCTTAAATTGATCGTAAATTTACAGCTCTTTGTCGAGAAAACACCTTAAATTGATCGTTAAAAACCTGTTAAATTGATTGTAAATTTACAGCACTTTGTCGTACAAACCCCGTTAAATTGATTGTAAATCTACAGCACTTTGTCATAAAAAACACATTAAATTGATCGTAAAAAAACAATTTAATTGATTGTAAATTTACAGCACTTTGCTATAAAAAACACGTTAAAATGATTGTACATTTACAGCACTTTGTCGTAAAAGCCTAGTTAAATTGATCGTAAAAAACACTTTAAATTAATTGTAAATTTACAGCACTTTGTCGTAAAAACCTCGTTAAATGTATTGTCAATTCGCTGCACTTTGTCGTAAAAAACACGTTAAAAATGTATTGTAAATGTACAACACTTTGTCGTAAAAACCTAGTTAAATTGATCGTAAAAACCACGTTAAATTGATTGTAAATTAGCTAGTAGGACTGTGAATATGTCGACCCGCATCCTAACTTTCCGATAAAAAGTAAACACGGTTGGCTACAGGCTGCCAGGGGCTAGCAGCTACACAACAGCTGAGCACAAAATAGCACACAAGCTAGTAGGGCTGTGAATATGTCGACTTGCATCCAAAGTTTCCGATAAAAAGTAAACACGGTTGGCTACAGGCTGCTAGGGCCTAGCAGCTACACAACAGCTAAGCACAAAATAGCACACAAGCTAGTAGGGCTGTGAATATGTCGACTTGCATCCAACGTTTCCGATAAAAGGTAAACACAGTTGGCTACAGGCTGCTAGGGGCTAGCAGCTACACAACAGCTAAGCACAAAATAGCACACAAGCTAGTAGGGCTGTGAATATGTCGACTTGCATCCCAAGTTTCCGATAAAAGGTAAACACGGTTGGCTACAGACTGCTAGGGGCCAGCAGCTACACAACAGCTAAGCACAAAATAGCACACGCAAGCTAGTAGGGCTGTGAATATGTCTAGTGTAGATTTTTAGTCTACTTTATACATTTTTGTGTGCCCTTGTGTGCATTATCCTTTCCATCCTTTGTAACTGACCTACTGCGTGGAACAATTTCCCTTGTGGATCAATAAAGTTTGTGTAAGTCTTGTCTAAAAACATTATGGCCGTCAGCAAAGAAAAAAAAATAAAAATAATAATAATAGATTTTATTTGTAAAAAGCACTTTACATGGAGTAAACAACCTCAAATATGTATTAAAAAAAATAAAAAATTAAAACATAATAAAAAATAGATACAAATAAAAAGTACAACAGCCAAATAGCTAAAACTAGTATGCATATATCTAAAAAAAAAAGGCTTTTTTAAAAAGAAGAGTTTTTAAGCCTTTTTTAAAAGCATCCACAGTCTGTGGTGCCCTCAGGTGGTCAGGGAGAGCGTTCCACAGACTGGGAGCGGCGGAGCAGAAAGCCCGGTCTCCCATAGCTCGTAGCTTTGTCTTCGGAGGTTGGAGGAGGTTAGCCTGTCCGGAGCGGAGTTGTCGTGTGGAGGATTTGGGGGTGAGTAGTTCTTTGAGGTAGAGGGGGGCATTTCCATGGAGGCACTGGTGGGTTAGTAGGGAGACTTTGTATTCAATCCTGAGTGGAACAGGAAGCCATACATGAGCAGCACCGTGTTATAAGCCGCTGGGCTCAAAGCGTGGGGAAAGAAGCAGTGGCTTATAGTCGAAATAAACTCCTAAAAGGGCGGGTCCTAATAATTCCTTCAGGATCGGCTTGTGGTGTGGAGATAAGATTCCCGAGTCATTCGATGGGAGGTCCTAAGGAATGTTTCCACTCAGGTTTGTGAACAAAGTCGAGGCGTGGATTATTCTCAGCGCACCAAGCAGATCCGAGTTTGAGCGCCCGTATCAAAAATCAAGCTCCATTGAGCGAGGCCCTTTTGTGCCGCTGAAATGTGTCGCGTCCACAAAAGGGTAGAGACCCCTCCGTTTAAGTGTATCCTTGTCAACGGGGCCCGATGGGTGGCTCGCCCTATTCTCCCGTCTCCCGGCGGCCATTGAAGTGGGGGCGCCACGATGAAAATTCATCAGGATTAAAATGACCTCACACACAAAATTAAAGTTCCGAGACGCGCACAATGTGAGGCTGTATCTTTTTTTTTCTTCTTCTCTTTAAAGGGCCTTTCTCGGGAAGGGGATTGTTTCTCGACAAAGTGGTCCCCGCCTTACAATGAGGCACCTTTCACCGCCGCCTCTGACAGAGACGGATTTCACATATCAATCAAAGGAGAGGGGGGGGGGGGGGGGGCGGGGTGGTCCTTCACAGGCCATCGACACTTTGGAGTGTTTCCTCTCCTCCAAAGCCACACTGGAGAACATCTCACAACGAGTAGGAACGCTTGCATGTGTGCAGGTGACGGCTTAATGGGAGCGTGTGTGTGTGTGTGTGTGTGTGTGTGTTCATGTATTCCTACCCTTCTTGAGACATCAACAAGGAAAAGTTCCGTCCACATGAGGAGGTGTGAACAAGTTAGGACCGAAATCATGGTCCCAATACGGAAAACCATCATAGAGAATGTCTCATTTGCACCCCTGGTGGTGACATCTATCAAAATGAGGGTGGTCCCAAAAAGGAGGGATTTTTTTTTTTTAAATTGACCGTGTGTCGGTTTTAAAAGTGCTCCCCCTCTGGTCAACATATGAAATAACAAGTGTGTGTAAGAAATTTTAATGCGCCCCCTTTGGCCAAAATTAATGAATAAAATAAAATAAATATGTATATACTGTATAGACATACTGTAATAACAAAGTAAATATTGAAGATTAAAAACCAAATACAAACAAAAAAAATAATAAAATAACGAAAAGCAGTCTTTTTCTCACAACGTGTCGACTTTTTTCTTATAAAATTGGGAAACATTTCTCATATTCTTTCCGTTTCTGTAATGTTGCAATATTTTCTCGTAAAATTCTTAATTTTGTACGTAAAATGATTACTTTTTAATGCAAAATGGTGACATTTGTCATAGAAAATTCTGACTTTTATCACAATATTGCCCATTTTGTTTGTTTGTCATGTTTTTTTGGGGAGAAAAAATATGACTTTAATTATAATATTGCCAACATTTTAACATTTTCTTATAAAATTGTGACTTATGTCGAGTAAAATTACGACTCTTCATAAAATTGCCAACATTTTAAGCTTTTATTGTAAAATTGCGACTGTTATTGAGTAAAATTCCAACTTTTATCATAATATTGCACAAATGTTCAGTTTTTCTTGTAAAAATTTGACTTGCGTTGTATAAAATGACGACTTTTATTATAATACTGCCAAAATTCAAAGTTTCTCTTGTGAAATTGTGACCTTTTTCTTGTGAAATTCCAACTCATTTTTCACAACAAGCTTTTTTATATTTGCATAGTATGTATATGTTATTAATGTTGTAAATACACATCTTTATATATCTAGAAAGGGTGGTCCTAAAGAGGTAGGCGTTTTTTGGAGGTCTTAAGAAGGTAACAAATACAAGAGTGTGTGTGTGTGTGTGTGTGTGTGTGTGTGTGTGTGTTCATGTATTCCTACCCTTCTTGAGACATCAAGAAGGAAAAGTTCCGTCCATATGAGGAGGTGTGAACAAGTTAGGACCGAAATCATGGTCCCAATAGGGAAAACCATCATAGAGAATGTCTCATTTGCACCCCTGGTGGTGACATCTATCAAAATAAGGGTGGTCCCAAAAAGGAGGGATTTTTTTTTTTAAATTGACCGTGTGTCAGTTTTAAAAGTGCTCCCCCTCTGGTCAACATATGAAATAACAAGTGTGTGTAAAAATTTGAAGTGTTCGCCCTCTGGTCAACATATGAAATAACAAGTGTGTGTAAGAAATTAAAATGTGCGAAATTAAAAAAAATATGTATACAGAGACATACGTTAATCACTTGAAGTAAATAATGACGATTAAAAACCAAATACAAACAAAAATTTAAAAAAATTAAAAAATAAAATGTGTCAACTTTTTTCTTATAAAATTGGGAACAATTTCTCATATTCTTTCCGTTTCTGTAATGTTGCAATATTTTCTCGTAAAATTCTCAATTTTGTATGTAAAATGATTACTTTTTAATGCAAAATGGTGACATTTGTCTTAGAAAATTCGGACTTTTATCACAATATTGCCCATTTTGTTTGTTTGTCATGTTTTTTTTGGGAGAAAAAATATGACTTTAATTATAATATTGCCAACATTTTAACATTTTCTTATAAAATTGTGACTTTTGTCGAGTAAAATTACGACTCTTCATAAAATTGCCAAAATTTGAAGCTTTTCTTGTAAAATTGTGACAGTTATTGAGTAAAATTCCAACTTTTATCATAATATTGCACAAATGTTCAGTTTTTCTTGTAAAATTTTGACTTGCGTTGTATAAAATGATGACTTTTATTATAATACTGCCAAATTTCTAAGTTTCTCTTGTGAAATTGTGACCTTTTTCTTGTGAAATTCCAACTCATTTTTCACAACAAGCTTTTTTACATTTGCATAGTATGTATATGTTATTAATGTTGTAAATACACATCTTTATATATCTAGAAAGGGTGGTCCTAAAGAGGTAGGCGTTTTTTGGAGGTCTTAAGAAGGTAACAAATACAAGAGTGTGTGTGTGCGTGTGTGTGTGTGTGTGTGTGTGTGTTCATGTATTCCTACCCTTCTTGAGACATCAACAAGGAAAAGTTCCGTCCATATGAGGAGGTGTGAACAAGTTAGGACCGAAATCATGGTCCCAATACGGAAAACCATCATAGAGAATGTCTCATTTGCACCCCTGGTGGTGACATCTATCAAAATGAGGGTGGTCCCAAAAAGGAGGGATTTTTTTTTTAAATTGACCGTGTGTCGGTTTTAAAAGTGCTCCCCCTCTGGTCAACATATGAAATAACAAGTGTGTGTAAAAATTTGAAGCGCTCGCCCTCTGGTCAACATATGAAATAACGAGTGTGTGTAAGAAATTAAAATGTGCAGAAAAAAAAAAAAAAGTATATAGAGACATACGGTAATCACTTGAAGTAAATAATGACGATTAAAAACCAAATACAAACAAAAATTTAAAAAAATAAAAAAATAAAATGTGTCAACTTTTTTCTTATAAAATTGGGAACAATTTCTCATATTCTTTCCGTTTCTGTAATGTTGCAATATTTTCTCGTAAAATTCTTACTTTTGTACGTAAAATTATTACTTTTTAATGCAAAATGGTGACATTTGTCTTAGAAAATTCGGACTTTTATCACAATATTGGCAATTTTGTTTTGTTGACAAAAACTATGATAAAAATCATCATTTTATCAAGTACAATTCTGATTATTATTATAATATTGCCCAATTTTTTAAATGTTCTTATAAAATTGGGAACAATTTCTCATATTCTTTCCGTTTCTATAATGTTGCAATATTTTCTCGTAAAGTTCTTAATTTTGTACGTAAAATGATTACTTTTGAATGCAAAATGGTGACATTTGTCATAGAAAATTCGGACTTTTATCACAATATTGGCAATCTTGTTTTGTTGAGAAAAACTATGATAAAAATCATAATTTTACCGAGTACAATTCTGATTATTATTATAATATTGCCCAATTTTTTAAATGTTCTTATAAAATTGTAACTTGTCGAGTAAAATTACGACTCTTTTCATAAAATTGCCCAAATTTGAAGTTTTTTTGTAAAATTGTGACTGTAATTGAGTAAAATTCCAACTTTTATCAGTTTTTCAGTTTTTCTTGTAAAATGTAGACTTGTGTTGAGTAAAATGTAGACTTTTATTATGATAATGCCAAAATAATTTATAAGTTTATAAGAATAAGTTTTTCTTGTGAAATTGTGACCTTTTTCTTGTGAAATTCCAACTCATTTTTCACAACAAGCTTTATTATATTTGCATAGTATGTATATATTATTAATGTTGTAAATACACATCTTTATATATCTAAAAAGGGTGGTCCTAAAGAGGTAGGCCTTTTTTGGAGGTCTTAAGAAGGTAACAAAAACAAGAGTGTGTGTGTGTGTGTGTGTGTGTGTGTGTGTGTGTGTGTGTGTGTGTGTTCATGTATTCCTACCCTTCTTGAGACATCAACAAGGAAAAGTTCCGTCCATATGAGGAGGTGTGAACAAGTTAGGACCGAAATCATGGTCCCAATACGGAAAACCATCATAGAGAATGTCTCATTTGCACCCCTGGTGGTGACATCTATCAAAATGAGGGTGGTCCCAAAAAGGAGGGATTTTTTTTTAAAACTGAACGTGTGTCGGTTTTAAAAGTGCTCCCCCTCTGGTCAACATATGAAATAACAAGTGTGTGTAAAAATTTGAAGCGCTCGCCCTCTGGTCAACATATGAAATAACAAGTGTGTGTAAGAAATTAAAATGTGCGAAATAAAATAAAAAAATGTATATAGAGACATACGGTAATCACTTGAAGTAAATAATGACGATTAAAAACCAAATACAAACAAAAATTTAAAAATAAAATGTGTCAACTTTTTTCTTATAAAATTGGGAACAATTTCTCATATTCTTTCCGTTTTTGTAATGTTGCAATATTTTCACGTAAAATTCTTACTTTTGTATGTAAAACGATTACTTTTTAATGCAAAATGGTGACATTTGTCTTAGAAAATTCGGTCTTTTATCACAATATTGCCCATTTTGTTTGTTTGTCATGTTTTTTTTGGGAGAAAAAATATGACTTTAATTATAATATTGCCAACATTTTAACATTTTCTTATAAAATTTTGACTTTTGTCGAGTAAAATTACGACTCTTTTCATAACATTGCCAACATTTGAAGCTTTTCTTGTAAAATTGCGACTGTTATTGAGTAAAATTCCAACTTTTATCATCACATTGCACAAATGTTCAGTTTTTCTTGTACAATTTTGACTTGTGTTGTATAACATGATGACTTTTCTTATATTACTGCCAAAATTCCAAGTTTCTCTTGTGAAATTGTGACCTTTTTCTTGTGAAATTCCAACTCATTTTTCACTACAAGCTTTTTTTATATTTGCATAGTATGTATATATTATTAATGTTGTCAATACACATCTTCATATATCTAGAAAGGGTGGTCCTAAAGAGGAAGGCATTTTCCGGACGTCTCAAGAAGGTAACAAATACAAGAATATGTGTGTGTGTGTTTGTTTTTATGTGTGTGTGTGTGTGTGTGTGTGTGTGCACGCCAGGCCAGAACCACCCACTGTGTAAGCGCACCACTAATCACGCTGGGAAATAATACCATGCCAGCCCAGATAAGAAGGACATCATCGATTCTACGTTTTAAATATAGCCGCTAACGTCTGGAGCAGTCATGCTAATGGACGTACCTTCAAGGTCTTGGAGAGAGAGAGAGAGAGAGAGAGAGAGAGAGAGAGAGAGAGAGAGAGAGAGAGAGAGAGAGAGAGACACACACACACACACATCTCTTGATCAATGGATCAATGAGATGTTGGACTAAAGTCCTTAGACATCACATGGACAAAGATAAGACCTCCTGGAGGAAAGTTCTGCGGTCAGATGAAACAAGAATTGAGCCGTTTGGCCACAATACCCAGCAATATGTTTGGAGGAGAAAAGGTGAGGCCCTTTAATCCCAGGAACACCACACCTACCGTCAAGCATGGTGGTGGTAGTGTTATGCTCTGGGCCTGTTTTGTTGCCAATGAAACTGGTGCTTTACAGAGAGTAAATGGGACAATGAAAAAGGAGGATTACCTCCAAATTCTTCAGGACAAGCTAAAATCATCAGCCCGGATGTTGGGTCTTGGGCGCAGTTGGGTGTTCCAACAGGACAATGACCCCAAACACACGTCAAAAGTGGTCAAGGAATGGCTAAATCAGGCTAGAATTCCCAAAGTCCTGACTTAAACGTGTGGACAATGCTGAAGAAACAAGTCCATGTCAGAAAACCAACACATTTAGCTGAACTGCACCAATTTTGTCAAGAGAAGTGGTCAAAAAATTCAAGCAGAAGCTTGTGGATGGCTACCAAAAGTGCCTTATTGCAGTGAAACTCGCCAAGGGACATGTAAGCAAATATTAACATTGCTGTATGTATACTTTTGACCCAGCACATTTGCTCACATTCTCAGTAGACCCATAATAAATTCATAAAAGAACCAAACTTCATGAATGTTTTTTGTGCTCCAATCACTCTATCACAAAAAAATAAAGAGTTGTAGAAATGATTGTAAACTCAAGACAGCCATGACATTATGTTCTTTTCTATGTAAACTGATGAAGGTGTGGCTAGGACAACCCATATTCAGTTGAATATGCTACAAAGACAACATATTTGATGTTCAAACTGATATATATATTTTTTTTGCAAATAATCATTTACTTTAGAATTTGATGCCAGCAACACGTGGCAAAGAAGTTGGGAAATTTAGGGATTTCAACTTCTACTAATATCATCAAAAGGTTCAGAGAATCTGGAGAAATCACTGCACGCAAGCGGCAGACCGTGGCCTTCCATCCCTCAGATGGCACTGCATCAACAAGCGACGTCAGTGTGTAAAGGATATCACCACATGGGCTCAGGAACACTTCAGAAACCCACTGTCACTAAATACAGTCGGTCGCTACATCTGTAAGTGAAAGTTAAAGCTCTACTATGCAAAGCGAAAGCCGTTTATCAACAACACCCGGAAACGCCGCCGGCTTCTCTGGGCCCGAGATCATCTAAGATGGACTCATGCAAAGTGGAAAAGTGTTCTGTGGTCTGACGAGTCCACATTTCAAATTGTTTTTGGAAATATTCGACATGGTGTCATCCGGACCAAAGGGGAAGCGAACCATCCAGATTGTTATAGGCGCAAAGTTGAAAAGCCAGCATGTGTGATGGTATGGGGGTGTATTAGTGCTCAAGACATGGGTAACTTACACATCTGTGAAGGCGCCATTAATGCTGAAAGGTACATACAGGTCTTGGAGCAACATATGCTGCCATCTAAGCGCCGTCTTTTTCATGGACGCCCCTGCTTATCTCAGCAAGACAATGCCAAGCCA
>NC_084732.1:2608727-2663727 GCF_033978785.1 Entelurus aequoreus | reverse complement strand
TAATTTTTTTGTAAATTTACAGCACTTTGTTGTAAAAAACACGTTGAATTGATCGGAAAAAACACGTTAAGATGATTGTAAATTTACAGCACTTTGTCGTAAAAACCTCATTAAATGTATTGTAAATTCGCAGCACTTTGTCGTAAAAACCTCATTAATTGTATTGTAAATTCGCAGCACTTTGTCGTAAAAAATATGTTAAATTGATTGTAAATCTACAGCACTTTGTCGTAAAAACCATGTTAAATTGATCATAAAAAAACATGTTAAATTGATTGTAAATTGACAGCAATTTGTTGTAAAAAAACATGTTAAATTGATCGTAAAAAACACGTAAAATTGATTATAAATTTACAGCACTTTGTTGTAAAAAACACATTAATTTGATTGTAAATTTACAGCACTTTGTTGTAAAAACCATGTTAAATTGATTGTAAATTTACAGCAATTTGTTGTAAAAAAACATGTTAAATTGATAGTAAAAAACCGGCTAAATTGATTGTAAAAAACACGTTAAATTAATTGTAATATTACAGCACTTTGTCGTAAAAACCACGTTAAATTGATCATAAAAAAACATGTTAAATTAATTGTAAATTTACAGCACTTTGTTGTAAAAAACACGTTACATTGATCGTAAAAAAACATGTTAAATTCATTGTAAATTTACAGCACTTTGTTGTAAAAACCACGTTAAACTGATCGTAAAAAATACATTAAAATGATTGTAAATTTACAGCACTTTGTTGTAAAAAACACGTTAAATTGATCGTAAAAAAACATGTTAAATTAATTGCAAATTTGCAGCACTTTGTTGTAAAAAACATGTTAAATTGATCGTAAAAAAACATGTTAAATTCATTGTAAATTTACAGCACTTAGTTGTAAAAAACATGTTAAATTGATCGTAAAAAAACATGTTAAATTCATTGTAAATTTACAGCACTTTGTTGTAAAAACCACATTAAACTGATGGTAAAAAATACATTAAAATGATTGTAAATTTACAGCACTTTGTTGTAAAAACCACTTTAAACTGATCGTAAAAAATACATTAAAATGATTATAAATTTACAGCACTTTGTTGAAAAAAACACGTTAAATTGATCGTAAAAAACATGTTAAAATGATTGTAAATTTACAGCAATTTGTTGTAAAAAACACGTTAAACTGATCGTAAAAAATACATTAAAATGATTATAAATTTACAGCACTTTGTCGTAAAAACCACGTTAAAGCGATTGTAAATTAGCAGCGCTTTGTCGTAAAAAAACACGTGAAAAATTCTGGCGAACTCCGCGCAATCGACCGATTTTTCTCCCGGCGATCAAACTCAAATAGGTTGGAACTCCTTCATTATTTGACATCTCCAGCAAAAATGGCGAGCGCCTCCGGTTGTGTGGACAAGACTCGGCCGGCGGGAGGGGCGTGGCCGTAAAAGTGTCCCGCGGCCGTCCGGTAACCGGAAAGGCCGGCAGGGCGCAGGAAGCGAAGTTGGCGACCGACGAAGCGCGGTGGCGTTTGAAGACGAAAGGCAGCCGAGGCGAGATGGCCTCCTTCCGCTCGGCGACATTCATCTCTCGCCGCCACCTTGAGGGCGTCTTTAAGCCGAGGAATTCGGCCATTATGTGGCATTAACCTCATTAGAAAACACTCTTTAGCTCCTCCGAGATAAAATTGATTTACAGCTGCCATTTTGCAGCGTTGCTCTCGATCAATGCTTAAACTATCCCTTTTATGGCCCTCGCACGCCGCCGCTCAGTCCCCCCCTCCCCCCCACCCCCCTCGCTCGTCCTTAACTGCTCTTTAATTTCAGCCCCCACTTCCTGCCTTGTCGCCGTGCCAACCGTGAAGTCACGCAGGGCCTCGAGGCCGCCGTCAACCGGGGGCCGTCCGGCGGAGAAAGTCCGAGGCGTCCTTGAAGCAATTAGACGCTAAGCGGGGTTGTTGCGCGCGGTCAGCTGCCGTAGCGTGGGTGGCCGCCGCGTGTTTTCTCTCCCGGAGATATTTAGGAATGTGACGAGCAGCTGCACACGCACGGCTGTGTTTAAAAAACAGATTTGGGGAGGGATTACGCTTATTATGGCCTGGATCACAGAGTCGTTACATGGGGGGGGGGGGTGTTTGTGCGCTGGTTGCTATGGGAGACTCGTACCGCCGGCGAAGGGAAGGCGAGCCGTGACACTTTATGAGGTCAGATTGTCGCTGCTGGAAGGTCACGTGTGGACATGAGACCAGCACGCGAGTCCATCTTGAACACAAACGAGTCCGGGGCGCCGCTTTGGAACTTCGCTCAGAGGTCCGCGCCATAGTTCATAGAAATCCGCTTCAAAAAAGTGCCAAGGAGACAAAAAAACTATAAGCCACACCTTTTTTTCCCTACACTTTAAACCTTGCAGCTTATAAGACGGTGCAGCCAATTTAACGTACCGATGATTGTCACACACACACTAGGTGTGGCGACATTTTTCTCTGCATTTGTCGTAGAAAAACACGTTAAATTGATTGTAAATTTACAGCACTTTGTCGTAAAAATCACGTCAAATTGAATGTGAATTTACAGCACTTTGTCGTAAAAATCACGTTAAATTGATCGTAAAAAACGCATTAAATTGATTGTAAGTGTACAGTGTTTTGTCATAAAAACCGCCGTAAATTGATTGTAAAAAACATGTTAAATTGATTGTATATTTACAGCACTTTGTCATAAAAAACACGTTAAATTGATTGTAAATTTATAGCACTTCGTCGTAAAAACCATGTTAAATTGATCCTAAAAAACACATTAAATCGATTGTAAATTTACAGCACTTTGTCGTAAAAACCACCTTAAATTGATTGTAAAAACCACGCTAAATTGATTGTAAATTTACAGCACTTTGTCGTAAAAACCACGTTAAATTGATTGTAAATTTACAGCACTATTTCGTAAAAGATACGTTAAACGGATTGTAAATTTACAGCACTTTGTCGTAAAAAACGTGTGAAATTAATTGTAAATTTATAGCACTTTGTCGTAAAAAACATGTTAAATTTATCATAAAAAACACGTTAAATTGATCAAAAATTTACAGCACTTTGTCGTAAAAGACACCTTAAATTGATCGTACAAACCACGCTAAATTGATTGTAAATTTACAGCACTTTATCGTAAAAAACACCTTAAATTGATCGTAATTTTTTTTTTTAAATTGATTGTAAATTTACAGCACTTTGATGTAAAAAACACGCTAAATCGATTGTAAATTTACAGCACTTTGTCGTAAAAAAACACGTTATATTGATGGTAAATTTACAGCACTTTGTCGTAAAAAACACCTTAAATTGATCGTACAAACCACGCTAAATTGATTGTAAATTTACAGCACTTTATCGTAAAAAACACCTTAAATTGATCGTAAATTTTTTTTTTTAAATTGATTGTAAATTTACAGCACTTTGATGTAAAAAACACGCTAAATCGATTGTAAATTTACAGCACTTTGTCGTAAAAAAACACGTTATATTGATGGAAAATTTACAGCACTTTGTCGTAAAAAACACCTTAAATTGATCGTACAAACCACGCTAAATTGATTGTAAATTTACAGCACTTTGTCGTAAAAAACACCTTAAATTGATCGTAAAAAAAAAAGTTAAATTGATTGTAAATTTACAGCACTTTGTCGTAAAAAAACACCTTAAATTGATCGTACAAACCACGCTAAATTGATTGTAAATTTACAGCACTTTGTCGTAAGAAACACCTTAAATTTATTGTAAAAACCACGCTAAATTGATTGTAAGTTTACAGCACTTTGTCGTAAAAACCACGTTAAATTGATTGTACATTTACAGCACTTTGTCGTAAAAAACACGTTAAATTGATTGTAAATTCACAGCACTATTTTGTAAAAAACATGTTAAATTAATTGTAAACTTACAGCACTATTTTGTAAAAAACACGTTAAATTGATTGTCAATTTACAGCACTATTTCGTAAAAAACATGTTAAATTGATTGTAAATTTACAGCACTATTTTGTAAAAAAACACGTTCAATTTATCATAAAAAAATGTTAAATTGATAGTAAATTTACAGCACTTTGTCGTAAAAAACACCTTAAATTGATCGTACAAACCACGCTAAATTGATTGTAAATTTACAGCACTTTGTCTTAAAAAACACCTTAAATTGATCGTAAAAAAACATGTTATATTGATGGTAAATCTACAGCACTTTGTTGCAAAAAACACGCTAAATCGATTGTAAATTTGCAGCACTTTGTCGTAAAAAAACACGTTATATTTATGGTAAATTTACAGCACTTTGTCGTAAAAACACGTTAAATTGATTGTAAAAACCACGCTTAATTGATTGTAAATTTACAGCATTTTGTCGTAAAAAACACGTTAAATTGATCGTAAATTTACAGCACTTTGTCGTAAAAAACACGTTACATCGATTGACCCATCACCCTTGATCACCCCCTGGGAGGTGAGGGGAGCAGTGAGCAGCAGCGGTGGCCGCGCTCGGGAATAATTTTTGGTGATTTAAACCCCCAATTCCAACCCTTGATGCTGAGTGCCAAGCAGGGTCCCATAAATTGGTCGCATTTTTATAGTCTTTGGTATGACTCGGCCGGGGTTTGAACCCACAACCTACCTGATCTCAGTGCGGACACTCTAACCACTAGTCCACCGAGTTGGTCATTTATAGATTTTCCTCCGATAACAGCCCTTATAAAAAATAGCTTAGGAAACAAAAAAGTTTTATTGTTTGTGCTATGGCGCCATCTTATGGACGAGTTCGCTCCCTGCAGGTTCATTTACGGGGAGTGCCGCACTCATCTTCCAGCCGTCCATAGCGTTTCTACTCGTACGGATTATTCATTCGTCACTCCAAGCAACGTTTGTAAATTTTACAATGTAACTAAAACAATCCATACTTACTAAACTGTCCCATGTGTGGTGTTTTTAGGAGTGTTTTCATGCATATTTGCACGTGCCGTCGTAATGTAATGACGCTAGCATCGTTAGCATTAGCTAATATGCTAACACGTTTACGAGTGATTGTTAGTATTCTTACCTTACAAAGGCATTTTTTTTTTTTTGTATGGCGGACACTCTAACCACCAGGCCACTGAGTAGATGTGACTTGTGATTATGTGATATTTTTTGCCCGGACCCCAGGAAGAATAGTCTCTACTGCGGTGTAGACTAATGGGGATCCTTAATAAACTCAACTAAATAAACTAAACACGCCGCCCACTCTGGTTTGTTCCCGGTCTGAGCTGCTGTGACGTAGATGACCGTAATAACTCCTATAACACCCAAAAGGGCAGATTTCGACCATTGGAATACTTTCTATAGTTCGAGACTTTAAAAAACAGCACTGCACATCATGATGGCGGTGACAGTTTTAAAGTTAAAGGTCTAAAAAAAATTATGTAGAACGTCCGGCGAGCCGGATTGAAAATCATTACGGGTTGTATTTTGCCACGGTCTGTCCTAATGTATGTTTTCAAGAACGACACCCGGCTCTGCGGAATGATCCTGAAGTTGGCCGTACCATAACCCGGTGTTTTTCAACCACTAGTGTACCGTGAGATTATCGTTTGGTGTGCCGTGGGACATTACGTAATTTCACCTAATATTCTTTGCAAACCAGTAATTATTGTCTGCGCTGTCTAGAGTTTGGCAGAGTAACCGTGTACTACTCTTCCATATCAGTAGGTGGCAGCAGGTAGCTAAATGCTTTGTAGACGTCGGGAACATGTTTTGTGGTGATCACAATATGCAGACGACACACAAACACAAAAACAAAAGATAAACAAAAGGCATTGAAGCTTAGGGATGGCTATGCAGAACGAAATGAAAACTGAACTGGCTGCAAAGTCAACAAAAACAGAATGCTGGACGACAGCAAAGACTTACAGCGTGTGGAGCAGCAGACGGACGGTCCACAAAGTACATCCGTACATGACATGACAATCAACAACAAAATAGGAGCGTCAGACAAGAACTAAAACACTACATACCGGAAAACACCAAAAAAAATCCAAATAATCGGTCAATATCGGCTGCTGAGTTTAATTTTTTAATTGTTTCTGCTGGTGGTGTGCCCTGAGATTTTTTTCAATGAAAAAAATGTGCCTCGGCTCAGAAAAGGTTGAAAAACACCGCCATAACCCAAACAGTACACGAAAATCTTTTGGCGAAAACTTGTCGATAAAAACCGAAAATCGGAAAGCCCAGGTCCACGATGTTACGCTAGCCGGAAACAGAAAACGGAAAAAATAGTGTTTGCTTAAGTTTTTCTTCAAAGTTGAGTGTTTTAATTAGAGATGTCCGATAATATCGGACTGCCGATATTATCGGCCGATAAATGCTTTAAAATGTAATATCGTAAATGATCGGTATTGGTTTCAAAATGTAACATTTATGACTTTTTAAAACGCCGCTGTGTACACGGACGTAGGGAGAAGTACAGAGCGCCAATAAACCCGGTCACATAATATCTACGGCTTTTCACACACACAAGTGAATGCAAGTCATACTTGGTCAACAGCCATACAGGTCACACTGAGGGTGTCCGCATAAACAACTTTAACACTGTTACAAATATGCGCCACACTGTGAACCCACACCAGACAAGAATGACAAACACATTTCCGCACCGTAACACAACATAAACACAACAGAACAAATACCCAGAACCCCTTGCAGCACTAACTCTTCCGGGACGCTAAAACCCCGCCCACCTCAACCTCCTCATGCTCTCTCAGGGAGAGCATGTCCCAAATTCCAAGCTGCTGTTTTGAGGCATGTTAAAAAAAAATAATGCACTTTGTGACTTCAATAATAAATATGGCAGTGCCATGTTGGCATTTTTTTTTTCCATAACTTGAGTTGATTTATTTTGGGAAAACCTTGTTACATTGTTTAATGCATCCAGCGGGGGCATCACAACAAAATTAGGCATAATAATCAGGTATCGGTTGATATCGGAATCGGTAATTAAGAGTCGGGCAATATCGGAATATCGGCAAAAAAGCCATTATCGGACATCTCTAGTTTTAATGAAAATCAGTAAAGTACAACAAAAAAATGTGCTTGAATATTTTTTAAATTTACAGCACTTTAATGTAAAAAACACGCTAAATCGATTGTAAATTTACAGAACTTTGTCGTAAAAAAACACGTTATATTGATGGTAAATTTACAGCACTTTGTCGTAAAAAAATACCTTAAATTGATCGTACAAACCACGCTAAATTGATTGTAAATTTACAGCACTTTGTCGTAAAAAAACACCTTAAATTGATCGTAAAAAAAAATGTTAAATTGATTGTAAATTTACAGCACTTTGTCGTAAAAAAACACATTATATTGATGGTAAATTTACAGCACTTTGTCGTAAAAAAACACATTATATTGATGGTAAATTTACAGCACTTTGTCGTAAAAAAACACCTTAAATTGATCGTACAAACCATGGCAGTGCCATGTTGGCATTTTTTTTTTCCATAACTTGAGTTGATTTATTTTGGGAAAACCTTGTTACATTGTTTAATGCATCCAGCGGGGGCATCACAACAAAATTAGGCATAATAATCAGGTATCGGTTGATATCGGAATCAGTAATTAAGAGTTGGACAATATCGGAATATCGGCAAAAAAAGCCATTATCGGACATCTCTAGTTTGAATGAAAATCAGTAAAGTACAACAAAAAAATGTGCTTGAATATTTTTTAAATTTACAGCACTTTAATGTAAAAAACACGCTAAATCGATTGTAAATTTACAGAACTTTGTCGTAAAAAAACACGTTATATTGATGGTAAATTTACAGCACTTTGTCGTAAAAAAACACCTTAAATTGATCGTACAAACCACGCTAAATTGATTGTAAATTTACAGCACTTTGTCGTAAAAAAACACCTTAAATTGATCGTAAAAAAAAATGTTAAATTGATTGTAAATTTACAGCACTTTGTCGTAAAAAAACACGTTATATTGATGGTAAATTTACAGCACTTTGTCGTAAAAAAACACATTATATTGATGGTAAATTTACAGCACTTTGTCGTAAAAAAACACACTATATTGATGGTAAATTTACAGCACTTTGTCGTAAAAAAACACATTATATTGATGGTAAATTTACAGCACTTTGTCGTAAAAAAACACCTTAAATTGATCGTACAAACCACGCTAAATTGATTGTAAATTTACAGCACTTTGTCGTAAAAAAACACCTTAAATTGATCGTTAAAAAAAATGTTAAATTGATTGTAAATTTACAGCACTTTGTCGTAAAAAAACACATTATATTGATGGTAAATTTACAGCACTTTGTCGTAAAAAAAATACCTTAAATTGATCGTACAAACCACGCTGAATTGATTGTAAATTTACAGCACTTTGTCGTAAAAAACAACTTAAATTGATCGTAAAAAAAAATGTTAAATTGATTGTAAATTTACAGCACTTTGTCGTAAAAAAACACATTATATTGATGGTAAATTTACAGCACTTTGTCGTAAAAAAACACATTATATTGATGGTAAATTTACAGCACTTTGTCGTAAAAAAACACCTTAAATTGATCGTACAAACCATGGCAGTGCCATGTTGGCATTTTTTAAAAACACGGCCGCTGACAGCTGATTTCAACAAAACGCCAAACGTGAGATTCCTTTGAGGAATCGATAGGAAGGTTTCATCCCGCCTCCTCCGGTCTGGAGGCATCGATCCGCTCGGATGGAGCGACATCATCCTCGAGATCAGGTGACACGCCCTCACTTTTTGACACATAAATAAAATATGTGGCCTTTTTTTCCGTTCCCGTCCCAACACGGCGCTCGGCGCCCTCAAAAACCCGCTCGACTTTCCCCGACACCCCCCGGTCGGGCTCGAACGCGAACGCGGCGAGGGAAAAATAATGTGAGCGTTGAATTATTCAGGCCTTTTTTTTTCCCCTCGCCGTGACGCCGCCACGCCAACACGCGGACGCGGACATCAATCCTCCCCCCTCGCCCTCGCCCTCGCCTCTGACTTATGGCGCTCCGGATTTAGCCCCGGGAGGACTAAAGCGCAAAAGACGCCCCCCCCCGCCCTCGCCGCCTCTCTCCTTTTTCTGGTGTTTTTTAATATCAAGCGGGATAAATAGCCGCCGTGGCGCTCGCCACATGAGCGCGAGCTGCTCATCCGCACCTGGGCGAGAAGTCCCCGAAATGACGAGGCTACACATTTCGGCGTGTGGACTACAAATAGCTGACTAACCTGCGGTCCGGGCTGGGGAGCGGGGCGGCCTTCAAGTCTACGGGACTGGTTCACTCACGTAAGCAGGTCTGAGCGGCACGCAGCCCGAGTCTGGACCGGCTTACAGACAGACGGACTAACCCCTCCACGGCCAGAGGCTAACCAGATTAGGCAGGAATTATGTTTTGATACGACCCGACTCGTCTCTTACCGCACACCGACGTCTTCTACTCCCAAAAGAAGGGCGGAAATAGGTCAAAGCATCTTGCCAGCAGCACTGGTGACTTGAAATTTCTCGCACGGCTCTACAAAAAACACCCACTGTAAGTTTAGTGATGAAACTGGGTACACACTGTGTGACGACTACGCACATTATAGGGCTGTGGATCTTTGGGCGATTTGATTCTCAGGGTAACGATTCCATTTAGAATCGATTCTCTATTCATAACGATTCCCGATTCCCGAATCTATACTTTTTAATAACATTGGCTGCCAGTTCTATGATTGACTACATTCCCCCATAAAATAGATAAACAGCTCTGATCAATTTCTATATTACTTCAAAGAAAACGGGTTTTGTTGCATGCAATTCGACCCAATTTTTAATCAAGTCAAATACAAGTTATGTATTTTTTACAGGAACACTAATACCAAAAGTCACAAAAGTTATGACGGATCACCTCAAAAAAACGGAATGGAATTTTACAGTTTTTTTACTGAATGAGACACCCAAAATGTACAATAAAATAAAGAAAGTGTGATTTTCAATATTAACTATGAACAATAAAACACTGAATATTAACAACATATGAACATATTTTGCTTCTCAGACCATTTCCTTGATAGTTGTGTACCTTTTACAATCAAGCAAAACACAACAAAAATGCTAAAAAAAAAAACAGCAAAATATGAATGCAAAGTGTCAGGTCCAATACAAGTTATGTACAAAGTAGGGTTGTACGGTATACCGGTATTGGTATGCAGTGTTTCCCACACATTCATTTATTTGTGGCGGCCCGCCACGAAAGAATTACGTCCGCCACAAATTAAAAAAAAAAAAAAATATATATATATATGTATATATATATTTTTTATTATTATTATTTTTTTTTGTCCTGTCCAGCTTCTCAGGCAAATCATATAGTTGATGTAGATGCCCATATAGGCTGTTCAGATTTACTTTACAAAAGAGAAGTGTAGGATACTTCTCTTGTTGCCTTATTTGTGTTTGACCACTACTGTTTTCTGTTTATTTGTTACTGACTGTGGCAGGACACCTCTGCCTCTGTTTCACTTTATGTTGCTGGTAAATAATATGGTTGTAGTAGTAGGCTAAAGTTAAATTATTTAGTATGCACTAATTAAAGGGGCAGAGCTTTAAGAGACATTTTAGCTTTTATATTTTACAAGATATATTTTTTGTAAGAACCACAATTAATAAATATATTTCAGTGAATAACTTATTGTTCAAATCTGTATATAAATATGTACATAAAGTGTTGTAATTATATTGTAAAATGGATGGATGGATGGATGGACGTTTAAAACAAAACTGTTATTATTAATTAGTTAGTATACATTTTTTGAGCCTTTTTAGAGAAAATCATATCATTGTAGTAAATTATGCAAATTACTCGATGATGTCATGGTGACCACGCCCATAGCTACGCCCCCACCGCCACAGGTATCTTGGCAGTTTATGGGAAACACTGGTATGAATATGTGTGTATAAATGATATAAACACATTTAGCTGTAAAAATCTGCTGTACAGTATGTGTGTTTGGGTCCCTTTTTTTCCAGGAACACTAATACCAAAAGTCACAATGTCTGATAATTCTAAAAAAGTTATGACAGACCACCTCAAAAAAACCGAAAGGAATTTTACAGTTTTTTTACTGATGGGACACCCAAAATGTACATGAAAATAAAGAAAGTGGGATTTACAATATTAACTATGAACAATAAAACACTGAATATTAACAACATATGAACATATGAGCTCCTCGATAGTTGTGTACCTTTTACAATCAAGCAAAACACAACAAAAATGCTAAACAAAAACAGCAAAATATGAATGCAAAGTGTCAAGTCAAATACAAGTTATGTACAAAGTAGGGTTGTACGGTATACCGGTATTGGTATGTGTATATAAATGATATATACACATTTAGCTGTAAAAATATGCTGTACAGTATGTGTGTTTGGGTCCCTGTTTTTCCGGAACACTAATACCAAAAGTCACAATGTCCGATAGTTCTAAAAAAAGTTATGACAGACCACCTCAAAAAAACGGAATGGAATTTTACAGTTTTCTTACTGAATGGAACACCCAAAATGTACATGAAAATAAAGAAAGTGGGATTTACAATATTAACTATAAACAATAAAACACTGAATATCAACAACATATGCACATCTTTTACTTCTCAGACCAAGCAAAACACAACAAAAATGTAAAAAAACTGGAAAATATGAATGCAAAAGTGCCAAGTCAAATACAAGTTATGTCCAAAGTAGGGTTGTACGGTATACCTGTATTGGTATAGTACCGCGATACTAATGAATCATATTCAGTACTATACCGCCTCTAAAAAGTAGCTGTCCCCCAACACCTTGTTTATAAATACGTCCCTGGACACATGAGGACTTTGAATATGACCAATGTGTGATCCTGTTGCTACTTGGTATCGGATTGATACCTAAAGGTGTGGTATCATTCAAAACTAATGTAAAGTATCCACACAAGAGAAGAGTAAGTGATTATTACATTTTAACAGAAGTGTAGATAGAACATGTTAAAATAGAAAGTAAGCAGATATCAACAGTAAATGAACAAGTGGATTAATAATTCATTTTCTACCGCTTGTGCTTCATAATGTTGACAAAATAATAGGTAGATAACTGACACAATATGTCACTGCATATGTCAGCATGTTTGTTTACTTACCACTAAAAGACAAGTTGTCTAGTATGTTCACTATTTTATTGAAGGACAAACTTGCAAAAATAAACATGTGTTTGATGTACCCTAAGATTTTTTTTGTTAAAATAAAGCCAATATTGCAACATGCCGCCCCTCCCTTCCCCCCCTCACCTCACCTGACCCAACCTTCCCGTAAAGCCCTGAGTCACCCCTGTGATGGATGTGGGAGGGGGAGGTCACATGACCGCACTCACCCTGGTTTAAGCCGAGGTCAGCGTCAGCTCCACTCGTGCTCGCCGCTGATCACAGACTCCTACGAGACAGAGAGAGAGAGAGAGGGGGGGTGAGAAAAAAAAAAAAGGAACTTTCACTTTCACCGCAGACTGTTCACCCACCTTCCCCTCCCCAGCAAGGGGTTTCCCTCCTTTACGGGGGGGGGGGGGGAGGGGTGAGGGTGAGGGGGAGGGTGAGGGGGAGGATGGTGTATCGACCGCTGCAGAAAAGCCCCGCCAGCGCTCGACTCTTCATCATCCTGCCGCTCCTCAAATATTTAACCATTTTCACGCCGCCGTCGCCAATAAACGCAATAAAGCGGCGGCGCGTTTTGCGCGCCCAAGATGGATGCTAAACGCAAAGATCCTTTGGCAGCCGTGAAAACACACACACGCATGGACACTGCATTAGGTACACCTTGGGGTGGCATTCAGCCTGCACATAATACTCACTTTTGACTCACACTCTCAGTATATATATATATATATATACTGTATGTCTATCAAATCTCCTGATGATTGAGGGAAACCCCTCATGAAACAGGCCTGTAGAGGTATTTTTCCCACATATATATATATATATATATATATATATATATATATATATATACACATATATATATATATATATATATATATATATATATATATATATATATATATATATATATATATATATATATATATATATATATATATATATATATATATATATATATATATATATATGTGGGAAAAATCACCAGACTATTTCATCTCTACATGCCTGTTTCATGAGGGGTTTCCCTCAATCATCAGGAGATTTGATAGACATATATATATATATATATATATATATATATATATATATATATATATATATATATATATATATATATATATATATATATATATATATATATATACATACACATCACATCAGTATATTCATCCATCCGTCCGTCTATCCATCCCATCCATCTATTGTCCATCTACCATCTATAATCCATCCATCCATCACCCATCCGTCTATTCATCCATCTATCTCTCGATTTTTCATCAATCCATCCATTTATAATCCATACGTCGATCAGCCATGGATCCATCCATTAATCCATCTGTCCATCATTCATCTATCATCTGTCTATCATCCATCTATCCCTCCACCTACTGTCTATTGTGCACCTGTCTTCCATCCATCCCCATCCATCTATTTATTGATCTATATATTCATATGTTTATCCATTCATCCACCTATCCCTCTACCTACAATGTACACCTATCATCCATCAATCCACCTATCTATTCATCCATCCATCTGTCTATCCATCCACCATCGTGCATCTATCATCTATAGTCCATCCATCACCCATTCATCTATCCACTCACATATATGTCAGTATACCATCCATCCATCCATACATCTATCCATCCTTCGATCATCTATCAATCCACCTATCTATTCATCCATCTGTCTATCCATCCACCATCATGCATCTATCATCTATAGTCCGTCCATCACCCATTCGTCTATCCACTCACATATCTGTCAATCTACCATCCATCCATCCATACATTTATCCATCTTTCGATCATCTATCAATCCACTTATCTATTCATCCATCTATCATCCATCTATCTGTCTATCCATCCACCATCATGCATCTATCATCTATAGTCTGTCCATCACCCATTCGTCTATCCACTCACATATCTGTCAATCTACCATCCATCCATATGTCTATCCATCCTTCAATCATCTATCAATCCACCTATCTATTCATCCATCTGTCTATCCATCCACAATCATGCATCTATCATCTATAGTCTGTCCATCACCCATTCGTCTATCCACTCACATATCTGTCAATCTACCATCCATCCATATGTCTATTCATCCTTTGATCATCTATCAATCCACCTATCTATTCATCCATCTATCATCCATCCATCTGTCTATCCATCCACCATCATGCATCTATCATCTATAGTCCGTCCATCACCCAATAGTCTATCCACTCACATTTATGTCAGTCTACCATCCATCCATCCATAAATCTATCCATCCTTCGATCATCTATCAACCCACCTATCTATTCATCCATTCGTCATGTATCCGTCGATCCATCCACCCAACATCAATCTATCGTCCATCCATCATCCATATGTCTATCCATCCTTCCATCATCCGTCAATCCATCCATCTATCATTTGTCTATCTATCCACTCATCATCCATCTATCATCTATAATCCATCCGTCACCCATTTGTCTATCCATCCACATATCTGTCAATCTAGCATCCATCATCCATCCTTCAATCATCTATCAATCCACCTATCTATTCATCCATTTGTCATATATCCGTCTATCCATCCACCCGACATCAATCTATCATCCATCTATCTTCCATCCATCATCCATATGTCTATCCATCCTTCCATCATCCATCAATCCATCCATCTATCATTTGTCTATCTATCCATTCATCATCCATCTATCATCTATAATCCATCCGTCACCCATTTGTCTATCCATCCACATATCTGTCAATCGAGCATCCATCCATCCATCCTTCGATCATCTATCAATCCACCTATCTATTCATCCATCTGTCATATATCCGTCTATCCATCCACTCAACATCAATCTATCGTCCATCTATCACCCATCCATCATCCATACGTCTATCCATCCTTCCATCATCCATCAATCCATCCATCTATCATTTGTCTATCTATCCACTCATCATCCATCTATCATCTATAATCCATCCGTCACCCATTTGTCTATCCATCCACATATCTGTCAATTGAGCATCCATCCACCCAGCCATCCTTCAATCATCTATCAATCCATCTATCTAATTATCCATTTGTCATATATTCGTCTATCCATCCACCAGACATCAATCTATTGTCCATTCATCATCCATACATTTTTCCATCCTTCCATCATCCATCAATCCATCCATCTATCATTAGTCTATCTATCCACTCATCATCCATCTATCATCTATAATCCATCTGTCACCCATTTGTCTATCCATCCACATATCTGTCAATCAAGCATCCATCCATCCTTCAATCCTCTATCAATCCACCTGTCTATTCATCCATTTGTCATATATTCGTCTATGCATCCACCCAACATCAATATATCGTCCATCTATCATCCATCCATCATCCATATGTCTATCCATCCTTCCATCATCCACCAATCCATCCATCTATCATTTGTCTTTCTATCCACTCATCATCCATCTGTTACCTATAGTCCATCCGTCACCCATTTGTCTATCAACCACGTATCTGTCAATCTAGCGACCATCCATTCATCCTTCAATCCACCTATCTTTTCATCCATTTATCTGTCTATACATCTATCCATCCACCCATCATCCATCGATCTATAATCCATCCATCGCCCATCCATCTATCTACCATTCATCCATATGTCTATCCATTCATCTATCATCCATCTATACCTCCACCTATATTGTACACCTATCATCCATCAATCCACCTATCTATTCATCCGTCTATCATCCATGCATCTGTCTATCCATCCACCCATCATCCATCTATCGTCCAGCTATCATCTATAATCCATCCGTCACCCACTTGTGTATCCATCCACATATCTGTCAATCTATCATCCATCCTTATGTCTAGCCATCCTTCGATAATCCATCAATCCACCTATCTATGCATCCATATATCATCTAGCCATCTATCCATCCACCCAACATCAATCTATCGTCCATCTATCGTCTATAATCCATCCACCACTCATCCGTCTATCCATTTATCTATCTATCAATCTATACATCTATCATCCATCCATCCATCCATACGCCTATCCATCCTTTGATCATCCATCTATCCATCCATCCATCATTCATCTATCATCTATAATCCATCCATCACCCATTTGTCTGTCCATCCACATATGTCAGTCTAGCATCCGTCCATCCTTCAATCAATAATCAATCCACCTATCTTTTCATCCATCTATCATCCATCCGTCTGTCCATCCACCCAACATCAATATATCATCTATAACCCAACCATCACACATCTGTCTATCCATCCATCTATCAATCTATCATCTATCCATTTGTGTATCTTTTCTTCGATCACCCATCTATTCATCCATCTATCCATGCACCCATCATTCATCTATCATCCATCCGTTGTCCATCTGTCTAACCATCCATCTATAATCCATCTATCCCTCCCCTTTACTGTACATCTATCATCCATCAATCCACCTATATATTAATCAATCTATCATCTGTCCATCCATCTGTCTATCGTCAATCTATTCATCCATCTATACATCCATCCATCCTCCCATTGTTATTCAAAATCTCACTAAATCAGTCATAATTGTGCTAAACGGTCGCCGTTTTCCTTCACTATCCGCAGCGACCTGGTCATGTGACCACGCCGTACATCTTCACGCCATTAAACAACATTTTGACACCTTTTTACGTTGTCTTCTCTCTTTTTTTTCCTTTTCTTTTTTATGACTTCCTGCCTGGTTTTAATCAGACTTTGCTCCGTGCTGCTGACTCAGATAGAAAAAAAAAAAAAAAAAAAAAAAAAAAAAAAAACCTGCTTGGCTTTATCTTCTCTTAAAAAAAAAAAAAAAAAAACAAACAAAAAAAAAACAATAATAAAAGAAAAAAATAAAACACTCAGGAATCTTCTGGAAGAATTGCTGACAGCGCTTGTAGATCCTTCCGGGACTAAAGGAGGGCGGACATATTTCAAGGTAAAGTGTCTTATAAAGTGGTTTGGTGCCGGGAAAAGACCACCTAAGAGAGGAGGAGGTTCTGGAAGATTCTACTGTTTGTCGTCCATACAGTATAGTTCTGATTAGACACACACACACACACACACACACACACACACACACACACACACACACACACACACACACACACACACACACATGCTGGGATAAGTAAAAAGGAAATTGATGCCCATGTTTTGTTGGACCACCTGTTCATCCTGGATACAAGACTCACAGCACAGGAAGGGTTAACACTCTTTGTGGGAGGGAGCCAGGACTGTGTATGTGTATGTGTGTGTGTGTGTGTGTGTGTGTGTGTGTGTGTGTGTGTGTGTGTGTGTGTGTGTGTGTGTGTGTGTGTGGTGCCATCGCCCCGTCTGAAACGTGCCCCAAGAGCGTCAGACTGGCTCAGGCTGGGACTCTGGGGGGGTTATGGCGGGGTTCTCCCACCTGCCGCTGGACCGCCACCACACACACACTTCTGTGTCTGCCCGCCTTCGCGTAACAGCCTTGAGTGTACGCCCTCAACCTTTGACCTCTCGAGTCAACCTGAGGGCCCCCGAAGCGCTAACATTTGTTCAAGAGCCCACAAAGGGCACGAAAACAAGACCAAACAAACACCCAATCTTTTCTGCGACGGTTCAAAGAAGGGACACATATGCAAAACAAACGTGTCCGCGTTGTGAAAACCAGAGACTCTAACTCAGCACACGCGACTTCAGTAGCACCGCCTTGCATTTATTATGATTCACTGCCAGCATGACATCTTGTCGGGACCCATAAACACCCTTTACTGAGTGACAAATGGAATACTTTCCGTAAGTACACTTCAATAAGTGTGTACTTGGTTCCTGAGTGCACAAATTGGTACCCGCTCAAATCCGTGACTGTTGTTGAGCACTTACCGGAAATGACCATCACGATATTTACCCAATTCCTCTTCTTCTCCTATTGATTTGTGAATTGTAACCACTCACGTTAGTCCCCCCCATGTTGCTCGGTAGCAAAGATGGCGACTTTTTTGCCTGAAACTTGCAGGTTTTTCCTCAAACAGGACTTACCCCTCAAGGTACCATGGTGTCCCCCCAAAAAAAGACTTACACTATACAGTTTCGAGGACCTAACCTTTAAAGATACCAGGGATCCCCCTCTTAAAGGACATACAGTAACCTTTAGGGTCCCAGGACTCCATCCAAAAAGGACGTAACCCCTAAAGTTCCTAAGGATCCCCCAATAAGATGCAACCCATAAAGTTAATAGGGCTCTTTCAGAAAGGACCTAACCTTTAAAGATACCAGGGCTCGCTCTCTGAAAGGACATAACCTTTAGGGTCCCAGGGCTCCATCCAAAAAGGACTTAACCCCTAAAGTTCCTAGGGATCCCCCAAGAAGATGCAACCCATAAAGTTACTAGGGCTCTTTCAGAAAGAACCTAACCTTTAAAGATACCAGTGCTCCCCCTCTGAAAGGACATAACCTTTAGGGTCCCAGGGCTCCATCCAAAAAGGACGTAACCCCTAAAGTTCCTAGGGATCCCCCAATAAGATGCAACCCATAAAGTTACTAGGGCTCTTTCAGAAAGGACCTAACCTTTAAAGATACCAGGGCTCCCTCTCTGAAAGGACTTAACCCCTAAAGATCCTAGGGATCCCCCGAAAAGACGTAACCCATAAAGTTACTAGGGCTCCTCCAAAAATGACTTAACCCCTAAAGTTACTAGGGATCCCCCAAGAAGGATGCAACCCATAAAGTTACTAGGGCTCTTTCAGAAAGGACCTAACCTTTAAAGAACCAGGGCTAACCCTCTGAAAGGACATAATCTTTAGGGTCCCAGGGCTCCATCCAAAAAGGACTTAACCCTTAAAGTTCCTAGGGATCCCCCAATAATATGTAACTCATAAAGTTACTAGGGCTCGTTCAGAAAGGACCTAACCTTTAAAGATACCAGGGCTCCCTCTCTGAAAGGACATAACCTTTAGGGTCCCAGGGCTCCATCCAAAAAGGACTTAAACCCTAAAGTTCCTAGGGATCCCCCAAGAAGATGTAACCCATAAATTTACTAGGGCTTGTTTAGAAAGGACTTAACCTTTAAAGATACCAGGGCCCCCTCTCTGAAAGGACTTAACCCCTAAAGATCCTAGGGATCCCCCGAAAAGACGTAACCCATAAAGTTACTAGGGCTCCTCCAAAAAGGACTTAACTTCCACATGTCCCAGGGCTCTCCTCCACAAAGGACTTCACCCTTGAAGATACCAGGGCTCCCCCTCTGAAAGGACTTAACCATCAGGGTAACAGGGCTCCATCCAAAAAGGACTTAATCCGTTAAGGTCCTAGGGATCCCCCAATGTCAAATACAAGATGAGCTTCCTAAAAATATGAAAAAGGAGATAACTCTCAAAAAAGGTCTAAAAAGTGCCCAACAACTACAAAGTGCGTTCAATCTGGGGTCCTTCCCGGACACTTTAAGTACACTTGGGACCATTCTGGGCCCTATTGGGACTTTGCCAGACCCTCGAAGTAAACCACAAAGTCCACAAAAATGTACGTAAACAAACAACATATTTTCTATTAGCCGTAAAAAGACCGGGGACACGTCCAAGTGGTTTGGACCGTGGATACATTGACTCTAAACGGACAGAAATCAGAAAAACACCAAAAGACCTTAACCCTTACAGGTGTCGAGTTAACCCTTCAAGGTCCCAAGATTCCCCTCCGAACAAGAATTACCCCAAAGGGTCCCAGGGTTCCCCCCCTTCCAGAAAGGATAAACATTTTAAGTCCAGAAATCCGAGACTAACCCCTAAATGTTTCAGGTCTCCTCCAAAAGTTAGTTAGTTAGTTTATCATTTCTTCGGTCAGTGGTCAACAAAATAAACAAACAGTTGTACATTCATACATTGAAAATGTTGCAGACCGAAAGGGTTTAGGCTGAAGTTGAACACTTATTGCACCTAACCCGATAAACAATGTCAAATACAAGATGAGCTTCCTAAAAATATGAAAAAGGAGATAACTCTTAAAAAAGGTCTAAAAAGTGCCCAAAAAACACAAAGTGCGTTCAATCTGGGGTCCTTCCCGGACACTTTAAGTGCACTTGGGACCATTTTGGGACCTATCGGGACTTTGCCAGATCCTCCACAAAAAAGTACGTAAACAAACAAAATATTTTCTATTAACCTTAAAAAGACCGGCAACTTCAACCCTAGACTAACACCCTCCCCCCCCCCTCCACATCCCACCTCCCCGGATAGTAAATAATCAAATGTAAATAATCAAATGTATATACTTGTTCTTATGCTTTCTGAACTCACTATGTTCACTGCTGGCTGCACATATCCTACCAAGTCAGACCTACTCTGTTTCAATGTCCATTTCTCAGATGATGCAATTGTTGATGACTGAAGTGCTGATATCAACCAAAACTAACCCCTATTTTCTAATATAAGTGTTTAGGCCCACATACAATGACAATAACAAAAAATATTGTTTTTCATGAACTGTGTACTTGTACAGTTTGTCTGGGTGGAGGTCCTGCTTTGGAAATAGTTTGTAGCCCTTTCAGACATTGCATTTAGTTCCCATTAAAACATTCACATGTTGCACAATGAGATGTAAGCACGGGATCATGTGTACATTCCTGTTTGTAAAAAAATATATTTTTATTAGTATTTATTTAATATACTAACAGCATTTCATGATTAATATTTATAAATTAAGATTCCTGATAAATGACACTAGAATAAGCACACATTTGTTGGTAAATCATAGTGTAACGACCTGGAATGGCACTTTATGTGTGGTGTTGGAGTCGTCCGACTTTTTTGTGTGGCTGTAAACGCATCACTGGCTAAGTGCCATATGTGCATGTGTTGGCGCAAGTGAGAAAGAGCGAGCGGCTGCTGTTGATATAACAAAGTTGCTTTTGGTCTGGTTTGTACTGCAGAAAATGACCACTTTTGCTAGATATATTTTTTTTTTACTAAAGACCTACTGAAAGCCACTACTACCGGCCACGCAGTCTGATAGTTTATATATCAATGATGAAAAATTAACATTGCAACACATGCCAATACGGCCGGTTTAACTTATAAAGTGCAATTTTAAATTTCCCGCCACACTTCCGGTTGAAAACGTCTATGTATGATGACGTATGCGCGTGACGTCACGGCGGCAACGGAAGTATTGGTACCCAATGTGTCACCATACAAAAAGCTATGTTTTCATCGAAAAATTCCACAGTATTCTGGACATCTGTGTTGGTGAATCTTTTGCAATTTGTTTAATGAACAATGGAGACTGCAAAGAAGAAAGCTATAGGTGCGATCGCTGTATTAGCGGCGGACTACAGCAACACAACCAGGAGGACTTTGAGATGGGTAGCAGACGCGCTACCGTGAGTACAGCTTTGGCTTCCAAATATTTGATCGCTTACCCGTACGTGCGTGTCGCTATGTGCATGTCACGTACGTAGCTTTGGGGAAATATATGTTTCTTGCCGACTCTGATGGCAGCCGGGGTGTCGTCGAAAGCTACAACGCCCGCCGCCGCTAAGTTAGCTTCAATGGCGTCGTTAGCAACAGCATTGTTAAGCTTCGCCAAGCTGGAAATTATTAGCCGTGTATTTATATGTCCACGGTTTAATAGTATTGTTGATCTTCTGTCTATCCTTCCAGTCAGGGGTTTATTTATTTTGTTTCCATCTGCATTTGAGCTCGATGCTATCACGTTAGCTCCGTAGCTAAAGCGCTTCACCGATGTATTGTCGTGGAGATAAAAGTCACTGTGAATGTCCATTTCGCGTTCTCGACTCTCATTTTCAAGAGGATATAGTATCCGAGGTGGTTTAAAATACAAATCTGTGATCCACAATAGAAAAAGGAGAACGTGTGGAATCCAATGAACCCTTGTACCTAAGTTACGGTCAGAGCGAAAAAAAGATACGTACCGCACAGCACTCTAGTCCTTCACTCTCACGTTCCTCATCCACAAATCTTTCATCCTTGCTCAAATTAATGGGGTAATCGTCGCTTTCTCGGTCCGAATCTCTCTCGCTGCATTGTAAAAAATAGGGAAATGTGAGCAGACCTTTCCCCTGTGACGTCACGCAAGGCTTTTTTTTTATCAGCGACCAAAAGTTGCGAACTTTATCGTCGATGTTCTCTACTAAATCCTTTCAGCAAAAATATGGCAATATCGCGAAATGATCAAGTATGACACAGAATGGATCTGCTATCCCCGTTTAAATACAAAAAATTGATTTCAGTAGGCCTTTACTAATGTTTTGGTGATGTGTTTATGGCCGACAATAAAGAGTTTCGCTCAGTAAAGTGACGGATGGAATTCATGTCCTCAAAGCGTCTCGACAGACGTTACAATATTTGAATAATGATGACGAAAACTGTTTTCTCCGTCGTGTCGAAAATTGTTATGCGCTTATTTTATTTTATTTTATTTGGCGCGTGGCATAGATTTGCCGTGCGCAGAGGACGCTTGAGCAGTGCGCCATTGCACAGGGCGCGCACCTTGGAGGGAACGTTGCTCCAAACCTACCGATCTCAGGGCGGACACTGAGTAGGCCACAACAAACAAACAAACAAACAGCGAGCCAAGAGGTCACCATCAACCTCCTGCACCACGGCGTGGAAAACCGGAAAATAAGAGTATATCACACGTTAGTCTTCCGGACTTGTCTGTGAATGGGCACCTGTGTAATTAGCCCGCTAATCACACAGGTATTCGAAAAGTAATGTTAAATAATGTGAAATAAAAGAACAAACAGTATCGAGAAAAAGTTACAATGTAAATAATACAAATTTATAATCGACAAATAGAGCTGAAGTTGATTTAGAGATTTAAGTGTTAAAATAAAATAAAAAAAAATGTATGAGTGGGATCCTTTTGGATCCCCAACATTTTTAGTGGGATGTTCCTTTAAAAAAATATTTAATTGCTCAAAAAATAATAGTGAATTAAAATTAATACTGTTATGATTTATTGACCTATTTAAGACTCCAATTACGTAACATGACGAATTCCACTTTGAATTTTTGTGGGGAAAAGATTGCATATTTTGTGTTTTTGTCATAAAAAACAAGGCATAAAACATTAAAACAAAATAAATACAAAATGTACATCGACAGACCTAAAGTTGATCTAGAGATTTAAACATTCAATTAAAAAAAAAAAAAGATTTATTTTTAATTAACATTTCTGTGAGTGGGACCCTTTTGGATTCTTACGAATTTTAGTGGATTTTTTTTATTTTTTTTAAAACTGTCATTGTTAAAAAAAAAAAATTATTTAAATTTAATGTTATGTATTATTGACCTATTTTGGGCTCCAAAACTTCACATCAAATATTCCATTTGGAAAACTTTTTGGGTGGAATATTCCATATTTTTAGTTTTTGCCATAAATAACAGGGTTTTGACAAAAAGGGCATAAAACATAAAAAAATTTAAAAATACAAATTTTATTGACAGAGCTGAAGCTGAACTTGAAATTCATGCAATAAAAAAAAAAAAAATTATATATGACTTATTTTTTAAATTTTTTATGAGTGGGACCCTTTTGGATCACCAACATTTTTAGTGGGAGTTTTCTTTAAAAAAAACTTTCATTGCTCAAAAAATAATAGTGAATTGAAATTGATTTATTGACCTATTTAAGGCTCCAATTACGTAACATGACATATTCAACTTTGAATTTTTGTGGGGAAAAGATTGCACATTTTGCGTTTTTGCCATACAAAACAAGGTTTTGACCTAAAGGAAATAAAACATAAAAACTAAATTTAAAAAAAAATGTATATCGACAGACCTGAAGTTGATCTAGAGATTAAAACAAATATATGACTTGTTTTTAATAACATTTCTGTGAGCAGGACCTTTTTGGATTTTTAAGAATTTTAGTGAATTAAAAATATATATATACATATATTATTTAAATGTAATGTTATGTATTATTGACCTATTTAGGGCTCCAAAACCTCACATCAAATATTCCATTTTGAAATTTTTTTCGGGTGGAAAATATTCCATATTTTTTGTTTTTGTCATAAATAACAGGGTTTTGACAAAAAGGACAAAAAACATTAAAAATTAAAAAAATATTTTTCTTTATCGACAGACCTGAAGCTGAACTTGAAATTCATGCATTGAATAAAGACAATGATGACGAAAACTGTTTTCTCCGTCGTGTCGAAAATTGTTATGCGCTTATTTTATTTTATTTTATTTGGCGCGTGGCATAGATTTGCCGTGCGCAGAGGACGCTTGAGCAGTGCGCCATTGCACAGGGCGCGCACCTTGGAGGGAACGTTGCTCCTAACCTACCCATCTCAGGGCGGACACTGAGTAGGCCACAACAAACAAACAAACAAACAAACAAACAAACAAACGCTAACAAACAGACAGCCATCTTGTCGTTCAAACGGAACAGGAAGCAAAGTATTTTAAGGGGCCAATGAATTCCGCGGCGCTGAATAGGATGTTGCTACATGTTTTACTAAAGGAAATATAATGGCGCACTATTATTAGATCACATTAATCACGCGTGTGCCAGCGGCGGTGACAGGCGCGCTGAAAAGGATTGAAAACGCTGGTAATGGATATAAATTACCCATTGTGTGATAAAAGGATTTCCCCCTCCCGCGCTAAGAAGGTAAAAAGGAATAAAAACAGTGCGAGCGCCACTGAACGCGAGGTGTACACATTTGGCGCGTGTAATAGAAGAGGGTTATCAGCGGCGGATTAAAATTTTAAAGAAATCAGATAAGTGACAGCCAGGCCTTGGTGACGGAGGAGAGGAAGGGATTAAAAACAGATTAAATTGGTTGGTAGGGATGGAAGGATGGAAGGGGGGGGAGGGCGAGCGGGGGGGGGGGTTGACGGAGGTCTGTCGGGCTGTTGGCACGGCGATAATGAGTCACATCTCCCGTGCGCCGTTATTTATGGCCGCCTTGGCTGGCAAACAAAAGATCAATAATTTTGAGCAAATCTAATGTTGTCCTCGCCGCTAATGCGCTCGTCCATCACGTCTGTCTCCCTCCGCCAGGAGATGGACTCATTCCGTGTTTATTTGGAGATCAAATGCAATTACGCCGCGCGGCTCTAATAACGGCCGCGCCGCGTGCGCGCCGGGCACCCGGATCGTGCGCATGCATATGGATAAAGAAATACGGCCGCGCACGTGCAAACGATAATATATGTATCGGATGGGCGTCGGCTTTCCGCATCAATCTTCATTGCGCGCTCAGACCTCGTGGTTGAAATATGACGGGTGTCAGCGCCGTGCTCCGCCATCCCCCCCCCCCTTTCCCCTCGCCCCGGCGCACGGGAGGCACTCAGACATCCGTCAAGGCGCGGCGGCGACGTGTTGGCCTGCAGCGTGCGGCGATGACAAGACAGCAGATCCTTCACTGACAACTAGCCCTGGGTGAGACACTTCACAGCCACCTGAACTCAATCAGGCGCCGCCATCGCACGCCGCCGCCCCCCCCCCCCCCCACCTTTCATTTACGGCGCGCTTGATTTATCCGCCGCGGCCAGCATTAGCCGGTGAGCAGCTGCTCGTTCCGCGGGGCCGGAGCTCGTCTCTCGTTATGTTTTTTGTTTTGTTTTTTTTCCCCCGTCTCCTTGGCACGGGCGAATGGAGCGCGCCGCTCGCCAAGCTCCTGCGTGGCGGCAGGTGTAAGGTGCTAAGATCCTTCCCGGTCTCGCCGGGCGAGGTGCGAGGAGCGGCACAATGACACACAAAGGTCAGCTGGCCCACAACGCCCCCACTCGCTACGGGTGCCGCCCGACCCGACGCACCCCCGAGGCACCAGGCGCTCAAGAAAAGGCCATTTGGTCCGAACAGTTTTTCGCTAAAAAAAACGGATAAAACCAGTGAGGATTTGAGGATCTGTCAATGAAAATATCCGAAAAAAATATGCGACTAATGTTTCTGTTTACTAACCTTGTTAATGTGGGGTGGAAAGGCTGAAAAGCGACCCGGCAAGAGACGCATTCTTTGAAATAAAGAAGTCTAAACCTGCTTGCCAACAATGTCATTCCTTGGTGGTCCTTGGAACCCGCACGACCTGAGGAGACTTTCACACCTTCTTTTAGATCGAAACAAATATGCGACCCATGTTTCTGTTTACAAACCTTGTTAATGTGGGGTGGATTTTACTTTTGAAAATGTTTATTTTTGTTTGAAGCATTGAGGGAAATTATTTTGGTGATTTCTGATGGCGTGTGAGGGCAACAACGGGACTTCTAAGTGGCGGCAGGTGTAAGGTGCTAAGATCCTTCCCGGTCTCACCGGGCGAGGTGCGAGGAGCGGCACAATGACACACAAAGGTCAGCTGGCCCACAACGCCTCCACCCGCTACGGGCGCCGCCCGACCCGACCCGACGCACCCCCGAGGCACCAGGCGCTCAAGAAAAGGCCATTTGGTCCGAACAGTTTTTCGCTAAAAAAACGGATAAAACCAGTGAGGATTTGAGGATCTGTCAATGAAAATATCCGAAACAAATATGCGACCAATGTTTCTGTTTACAAACGTTGTTAATGTGGGGTGGAAAGGCTGAAAAGCGACCCGGCAAGAGACGCATTCTTTGAAATAAAGAAGTCTAAACCTGCTTGCCAACAATGTCATTCTTTGGTGGTCCTTGGAACCCGCACGACCCGAGGAGACTTTCACACCTTCTTTTAGATCGAAACAAATATGCGACCCATGTTTCTGTTTACAAACCTTGCTAATGTGGGGTGGATTTTACATTTGAAAATGTTTATTATTGTATGTAGCATTGAAGGAAATTACTTTGGTGATTTCTGATGGCGTGTGAGGGCACCAACGGGACTTCTGCGTGGCGGCAGGTGTAAGGTGCTAAGATCCTTCCCGGTCTCGCCGGGCGAGGTGCGAGGAGCGGCACAATGACACACAAAGGTCAGCTGGCCCACAACGCCCCCACCCGCTACGGGTGCCGCCCGACCCGACGCACCCCCGAGGCACCAGGCGCTCAAGAAAAGGCAGAGTGGCCATTTGGTCCGAACAGTTTTTCGCTAAAAAAAACGGATAAAACCAGTGAGGATTTGAGGATCTGTCAATGAAAATATCCGAAACAAATATGCGACCCATGTTTCTGTTTACAAACCTTGTTAATGTGGGGTGGAAAGGCTGAAAAGCGACCCGGCGAGAGACGCATTCTTTGAAATAAAGAAGTCTAAACCTGCTTGCCAACAATGTCATTCCTTGGTGGTCTTTGGAACCCGCACGACCCGAGGAGACTTTCACACCTTCTTTTAGATCGAAACAAATATGTGACCCATATTTCTGTTTACAAACCTTGTTAATGTGGGGTGGATTTTACTTTTGAAAATGTTTATTATTGTTTGTAGCATTGAAGGAAATAATTTTTGTGACTTCTGATGGCGTGTGAGGGCACCAACGGGACTTCTGCGTGGCGGCAGGTGTAAGGTGCTAAGATCCTTCCCGGTCTCGCCGGGCGAGGTGCGAGGAGCGGCACAATGACACACAAAGGTCAGCTGGCCCACAACGCCCCCACCCGCTACGGGCGCCGCCCGACCCGACGCACCCCCGAGGCACCAGGCGCTCAAGAAAAGGCCAAATGGCCATTTGGTCCGAACAGTTTTTCGCTAAAAAAACCGGATAAAACCAGTGAGGATTTGAGGATCTGTCAATGAAAATATCCGAAACAAATATGCGACCCATGTTTCTGTTTACAAACCTTGTTAATGTGGGGTGGAAAGGCTGAAAAGCGACCCGGCGAAAGACTCATTCTTTGAAATAAAGAAGTCTAAACCTGCTTGCCAACAATGTCATTCCTTGGTGGTCCTTGGAACCCGCACGACCTGAGGAGACTTTCACACCTTCTTTTAGATCGAAACAAATATGCAACCCATGTTTCTGTTTACAAACCTTGTTAATGTGGGGTGGATTTTACTTTTGAAAATGTTTATTATTGTTTGTAGCATTGAAGGAAATAATTTTTGTGACTTCTGATGGCGTGTGAGGGCACCAACGGGACTTCTGCGTGGCGGCAGGTGTAAGGTGCTAAGATCCTTCCCGGTCTCGCCGGGCGAGGTGCGAGGAGCGGCACAGTGACACACAAAGGTGAGCTGGCCCACAATGCCCCCACCCGCTACGGGTGCCGCCCGACCCAACGTGCCCCCGAGGCACCAGGCGCTCAAGAAAAGGCCAAGTGGCCATTTGGTCCGAACAGTTTTTCGCTAAAAAAAAACGGATAAAACCAGTGAGGATTTGAGGATCTGTCAATGAAAATATCCGAAACAAATATGTGACCCATGTTTCTGTTTACAAACCTTGTTAATGTGGGGTGGAAAGGCTGAAAAGTGACCCGGCAAGAGACGCATTCTTTGAAATAAAGAAGTCTAAACCTGCTTGCCAACAATGTCATTGCTTGGTGGTCCTTGGAACCCGCACGACCTGAGGATACTTTCACACCTTCTTTTAGATCGAAACAAATATGCGACCCACGTTTCTGTTTACAAACCTTGTTAATGTGGGGTGGATTTTACTTTTGAAAATGTTTATTTTTGTTTGAAGCATTGAGGGAAATTATTTTGGTGATTTCTGATGGCGTGTGAGGGCAACAACGGGACTTCTAAGTGGCGGCAGGTGTAAGGTGCTAAGCTCCTTCCCGGTCTTGCCGGGCGAGGTGCGAGGTGCAACACAATGACACACAAAGGTCAGCTGGCCCACAACGCCCCCACCCGCTACGGGCGCCGCCCGACCCGACGCACCCCCGAGGCACCAGGCGCTCAAGAAAAGGCCAAGTGGCCATTTGGTCCGAACAGTTTTTCGCTAAAAAAAACGGATAAAACCAGTGAGGATTTGAGGATCTGTCAATGAAAATATCCGAAACAAATATGCGACTAATGTTTCTGTTTACAAACCTTGTTAATGTGGGGTGGAAAGGCTGAAAAGCGACCCGGCGAGAGACGCATTCTTTGAAATAAAGAAGTCTAAACCTGCTTGCCAACAATGTCATTCCTTGGTGGTCCTTGGAACCCGCACGACATGAGGAGACTTTCACATCTTCTTTTAGATCGAAACAAATATGCAACCCATGTTTCTGTTTACAAACCTTGCTAATGTGGGGTGGATTTTACTTTTGAAAATGTTTATTTTTGTTTGAAGCATTGAGGGAAATTATTTTGGTGATTTCTGATGGCGTGTGAGGGCACCAACGGGACTTCTGCGTGGCGGCAGGTGTAAGGTGCTAAGATCCTTCCCGGTCTTGCCGGGCGGGGTGCGAGGAGCGGCACAATGACATACAAAGATCAGTTGGCCCACAACGCCCTACCCGCTACGGGCGCCGCCCAACCCGACGCACGATATATAAGCAATTTTTTTTTTAATATCGGATTTATCTGTGTGACGTCGAACTCCTCGATTGGCACGATAATTACCCATCCGAAGTTCAGCACGATCGCAAACGTCGCCCACTCCTGGGATGGACTTAGGTAGCCGTGTGGTGCGTTCAGTGACAGTCTGGAAACAGAAGACAAATGTGTTTTTAATCGTGATGAGTACGGAGAATGTGCGAAAACCGAGCCTCATGAAAATGGCCTAAAATCTATATTGCGATGTATTTTGCAGTCTCCTGCAATAACGATATTGTGGAGGGAGAGTGTGATCAGCGCGCCTGCAGGAGCAAAGGTCACCGCCTCTGTCGATGGTGTTGAGGGCGGAGCAGCATCGGATAGGGGCGGGGCATGTGCTGACGGCGAGACACAGCTGGCCGGTGATTAGATTTCACAGGTGGTACGTGGTAATCTAATCATCTGTTGTCCTTAACAGTGAGTAGCCGGGGGCAGAGAGAGAGAGAGAGAGGATACGGACGTGACTGAAAGGTCACGTTCTGCTGAAGAAAGACTTTTGATAACTGTATGTACATTAAAACCTTGTTAAATCTGCACGCTTCGCTCCTGTGCCGTGTCTGACAGTTTTATATGTATATATAAAACGGTGTATAATTTGGTATATAAATGATAAAGAACCAATTGAAAGCATATATTGTAACAAATTGCGTAAATTCCAGTTGTATTATTTTCTTTAAAATATTATTCATCTAACTGCTAATTTATTGTAATATCTGGTTATTTTCTGTTGTAGCATGGTTCTGTCTACAATTTTTCTTAAAATGTAACAATCACTTATTCTTCGGTTGTTTGGATAGTTTTGGGCGATACTACACTTTTGGGTATCAATCCGATACCAAGTGGTTACATGGTCAGTATTGGTCATATCCATGGTGATGCTTTCAATTTTCATGCTTATTAATTAATCCAATTTTTGTTGGGAAAAAAAACACTGAATGATGGTGTAATGAAGGTGTAATATCAATTAAATATTAAAATTATTTCCTACTATTGGTTATGGTTTAAATCATTTGATTTGTGCCCAGAGTTTGTAAATGCCCAAACATATTTTTTGATGATGAAAATTATCAATCAAACGACAGTAATATCGACCATGTAATGATATTATACTTGGTATCATTATTGTCGATCCGCCCACCTTTGTTTACATTCAGGAGCGTTAGCTTGCAGTTAGCGTATCCTAGTAGAGTATGTCAAGAGCTAACACTTGTAATAAACATTGTTTATTTGCCGGCGTGTAAACCAAGGACTGCTAAAATAAAAACAATATTTGCACTCTGGAGGGACGTTAGCCGCCAACTTGCTAGAAATGATGCGACATTGCGTTCGTTTGCTCAAAATTCCAAGGGGGAGTCGAGAGGATGTATCACCGTGCAGACAGGCCAGCGCTTTGTTTGGCACGCGAGGTAATAAAGCCTCGCCATAAGGTGACCTTTAGAGCTAATTCTCGCCCTCCCCGAAGACGGCGTACGGCGTACGCCGATGATGACGACGCTAAAGGCCAGCTAGCCAAGAGGTCGCCATCAACCTCCTGCACGATGGCGTGGAAAACCGGAAAGGAAGAGTATATCACACGTTAGTCTTCCGGACTTGTCTGTGAATGGGCGCGTGTGTAATTAGCCCGCTAATCACACAGAATTTCGAAAAGTAATGTTAAATAATGTGAAATAAAAGAACAAACAGTATCGAGAAAAAGTTGCAATGTAAATAATACAAATTTATAGTCGACAAATAGAGCTGAAGTTGATTTAGAGATTTAAATGTTAAAATATAATTAAACAATGTATGAGTGGGATTCTTTTTGGATCCCCAACATTTTTAGTGGGATGTTCCTTTAAAAAAATATTTAATTGCTCAAAAAATAATAGTGAATTAAAATTAATACTGTTATGATTTATTGACCTATTTAAGACTCCAATTACGTAACATGACGAATTCCACTTTGAATTTTTGTGGGGAAAAGATTGCATATTTTGTGTTTTTGCCATAAAAAACAAGGTTTTGACCTGAAGGGCATAAAACATTAAAACAAAATAAATACAAAATGTATATCGACAGACCTAAAATTTATCTAGAGATTTAAACATTCAATTAAAAAAAAATGTATTTATTTTTAATTAACATTTCTGTGAGAAGAATTTTAGTGGATTTTTTTTTTTTAAACTGTCACTGTTAAAAAAAACTATTATTTAAATTTAATGTTATTTAATAATTATTGACCTATTTTGGGCTCCAAAACTTCACATCAAATATTCCTTTTGGAAAAATCTTTGGGTCGAATATTCCATATTTTTTGTTTACGCCATAAATAACAGGGTTTTGAAAAAAAGGGATTAAAAAAATAAAAACATTAAAACAAATTAAAAAACTGAACTTGAAATTCATGCATTGAATTAAAAAAAAAAAAAAAAAGACTTATTTTAAAAAATATTATGAGTGGGACCCTTTTGGATCACCAACATTTTTAGTGGGAGTTTTCTTTAAAAAAAACTTTCATTGCTCAAAAAATAATAGTGAATTAAAATTAATATTGTTATGATTTATTGACCTATTTAAGGCTCCAATTACTTAACATGACGTATTCCACTTTGAATTTTTGTGGGGAAAAGATTGCACATGTTGCGTTTTTGCCATAAAAAACAAGGTTTTGACCTGAAGGGCATAAAACATTAAAACAAAAATTAATAAAAAATTGATATCGACAGACCTAAAGTTGATCTAGAGATTTAAACATTCAATTAAAAAAAATATGATTCATTTTTAATTAACATTTCTGTGAGTGGGACCCTTTTGGATTCTTAAGAATTTTAGTGGATTTTTTTATTTTTTTTAAAACTGTAATTGTTAAAAAAAACAACTATTATTTAAATGTAATGTTATGTATTATTGACCTATTTTGGGCTCCAAAACTTCACATCAAATATTCCATTTGGAAAAATCTTTGGGTCGAATCATCCATATTTTTTGTTTACGCCATAAATAACAGGGTTTTGACAAAAAGGGATTAAAAAAACAAACAACAAAAAAAACCTGAACTTCAAATTCATGCATTGAATTAAAAAAATAATATATGACTTATTTTAAAAATTATTATGAGTGGGACCCTTTTGGATACCAAACATTTTTAGTGGGATTTTTCTTTAAAAATATATTTCATTGCTCAAAAAATAATAGTGAATTAAAATGAATACTGTTATGATTTATTGACCTATTTAAGGCTCCAATTACATAACATGACATATTCAACTTTGAATTTTTGTGGGGAAAAGATTGCACATTTTGCGTTTTTGCCATACAAAACAAGGTTTTGACCTAAAGGGAATAAAACATAAAAACTAAATTTAAAAAAAAATGTATATCGACAGACCTGAAGTTGATCTAGAGATTAAAACAAATATATGACTTGTTTTTAATAACATTTCTGTGAGCGGGACCCTTTTGGATTTTTAAGAATTTTAGTGAATTAAAAATATATATATACATATATTATTTAAATGTAATGCTATGTATTATTGACCTATTTAGGGCTCCAAAACCTCACATCAAATATTCCATTTTGAAATTTTTTTGGGTGGAAAATATTCCATATTGTTTGTTTTTGTCATAAATAACAGGGTTTTGACAAAAAGGACAAAAAACATTTAAAATTAAAAAAATATTTTTTTTTATCGACAGACCTGAAGCTGAACTTGAAATTCATGCATTGAATAAAAAAATAATATATGACTTATTTTTTAACATTTTTATGAGTGGGACCCTTTTGAATTTAAATCAATCTTATGAATTACTGACCTAATTAAAGCTCCAAAACTTCACATCAAATATTTCATAAATTGGGGGGCCTGGGGGGGATATTCTATATTTTGTGTTTTTGGCATAAAAAACAGCGTTTTGACAAAAAAGAACGGTATAAAACATGAAAACAAACAAACAAAAATAAACTATTTTTTATCAACAGACCTGAACTTGATCTAGAGTTGTAAGCATTGAATAGAACAAATAATACATGACTTATTTTTAACATTTTTATGAGTGGGACCCTTTCGGATCCTTAAGAGTTTTAGTGGTTTTTTTTTTGTTATTTTTGTCTTTTTTTTTAAATAATGAATTGAAGTCAATGTTATGATGTTGTTGACCTATTTAAGTCTCAGAAACTTCACATTAAATAATCAATTTTGACATTCGTTGGGGGAAAATATTGCATATTTTGTGTTTTTGGCATAAAAAACAGGGTTTTGACAAAATAAGGGCATACAAGATTTAAAAAAAAAAAAAAAGTAAACAACAGACCTGAAGTTGATCCAAATCAGTGGTTTTCACACTTTTTTTCACCAAGTACCACCATAATGACCAACAATTAAACAGAGTCGCGTAATAGGCTTAAGTATTCATTAAAAACAAGGCAGAGGTTTTATTCAACAAGTATATCTAATACCTTTGACCACTGCAACATTACACTCCGTTTGAACAGTAACACTGTGTTGGAATATTTAAATGAAGTGATAGTTTGAGAGTCACTGATCTGAATAATAATAATATATGAAGTATTTTGCTTACTGTAAACATTACACACCGTTTGAACAGTAACACTGTGTTGGAATATTTAATGAAGTGATAGTTTGAGAGTCACTGATCTGAATAATAATAATATATGAAGTATTTTGGCCACTGTAACATCACACACCGTTTGAACAGTAACACTGTGTTGGAATATTTAAATGAAGTGATAGTTTGAGAGTCACTGATCTGAATAATAATAGTATATGAAGTATTTTGGCCAGTGTAACATTACACTCCGTTTGAACAGTAACACTGTGTTGGAATATTTAATGAAATGATAGTTTGAGAGTCACTGATCTGAATAATAATAATAATATATGAAGTATTTTGGCCACTGTAACATTACACTCCGTTTGAACAGTAACACTGTGTTGGAATATTTAAATGAAGTGATAGTTTGAGAGTCACTGATCTGAATGATAATAATATATGAAGTATTTTTGGCCACTGTAACGTTACACTACGTTTGAACAGTAACACTGTGTTGGAATATTTAAATGAAGTGATAGTTTGAGAGTCACTGATCTGAATAATAATAATATATGAAGTATTTTGGCCAGTGTAACATTACACACCGTTTGAACAGTAACACTGTGTTGGAATATTTAAATGAAGTGATAGTTTGAGAGTCACTGATCTGAATGATAATAATATATGAAGTATTTTGGCCAGTGTAACATTACACTTCATTTGAACAGTGACACTGTGTTGGAATATTTAAATGAGGTAATAGTTTGAGAGTCACTGATCTGAATAATAATAATATATGAAATATTTTGGCCAGTGTAACATTACACACCGTTTGAACAGTAACACTGTGTTGGAATATTTAAATGAAGTGATAGTTTGAGAGTCACTGGTCTGAATAATAATAATAATATATTAAGTATTTTGGCCACTGTAACATTGCACAACGTTTGAACAGTAACACTGTGTTGGAATATTTAATGAAGTGATAGTTTGAGAGTCACTGATCTGAATAATAATAATATATGAAGTATTTTGGCCAGTGTAACATTACACTCCGTTTGAACAGTAACACTGTGTTGGAATATTTAAAGGAGGTGATAGTTTGAGAGTCACTGATCTGAATAATAATAATATATGAAGTATTTTGGCCACTGTAACATTACACTCCGTTTGAACAGTAACACTGTGTTGGAATATTTAATGAAATGATAGTTTGAGAGTCACTGATCTGAATAATCATACTATATGAAGTATTTTGGCCAGTGTAACATTACACACCGTTTGAACAGTAACACTGTGTTGGAATATTTAATGAGGTGATAGTTTGAGAGTAACTGATCTGAGTGATAATAATATATGAAGTATTTTGGCCAGTGAAACATTACACTCCGTTTGAACAGTAACACTGTGTTGGAATATTTAAATGAAGTGATAGTTTGAGAGTCACTGATCTGAATAATAATAATATATGAAGTATTTTGGCCAGTGTAACATTACATTCCGTTTGAACAGTAAAACTGTGTTGGAATATTTAAATGAAGTGATAGTTTGAGAGTCACTGATCTGAATAATAATAATATATGAAGTATTTTGCTTACTGTAAACATTACACACCGTTTGAACAGTAACAATGTGTTGGAATATTTAATGAGGTGATAGTTTGAGAGTCACTGATCTGAATAATAATAATAATATATGAAGTATTTTGGCCAGTGTAACATTACACTCCGTTTGAACAGTAACAATGTGTTGGAATATTTAATGAAGTGATAGTTTGAGAGTCACTGATCTGAATAATAATAATAATATATGAAGTATTTTGGCCAGTGTAACATTACACTCCGTTTGAACAGTAACAATGTGTTGGAATATTTAATGAAGTGATAGTTTGAGAGTCACTGATCTGAATAATAATAATAATATATGAAGTATTTTGAAATTTTTTAAGAGTGAGGACCAAACTGGTTTTCCATCCATGCATTTTATACCGCTTGTCCCATTTGTGTACCCCGCCTTCCGCCTGAATGCAGCTAACATAGGCTCCAGCACCCCCAGCGACCCCAAATGAAAAATATGAAAATGGCCCCCGCATGCTTGGCTTGTCCAGTGTGTGGCCCTCGGCGGACAAAGTTGGGGGCGACGCGGCGAGCGGCGGCTTAGTGTCGCCGCCGCGGGCCTTTTCCGGCTCGCCAGGAAATCCTCTCCCGCGTTCTTGAACGTATCGCAGCCCGCCTGTCTCGTCCTGTCTGGGCTGCGTGGCCCTTCGGGATCCCGGCGCTCTAAAGAGCCGTGTCAAAGACGTCGGGGGCAGGCGTGCGACGTCTCCCGCCGCCGCTGTCATGTTTCCCGCCGCCTGCGACTCCCGCGCAGACGCTTTTTTCCTTTCCTCGCCGCTTCCTCCCACCAGCGCGGCGGCGTGTCATTTTAAATTTTTTTTTTTTTTTGTTAAACACACATATCAGAGCGGCGCCAAGGCGGAGCTCGACAGATGTTTGGCGCCCGCATTGATGCGCTCTTCCATTTCAATGTGCGTGTCAAAAGGTACAAAATGAGAGATCACAGCCGAGTGGATGAATCCTTAAAGGACTTCTCCTCCAATCAGCTGCGTCACCGCACGCTCGCTGGCAGCATTTCAAAGCTTTGTCATCCTTCTTTGCAGCTGCATCCCGGCTTTCCTAATCTGCCTCCCTGTCACTTATTCATCTTCCCCGGGAACTACGAGCCCCCCTCCACGCGCACTTTTATTCCAAAATACAAGTGGGAATCAAACAGGGACTATAAAACAGGCCAGATGAGGAGGAGGAGGCCTTCTCTTCACTCTGACCTCGCTACTTTATCGCATAACCACCGCCGCCGCTACCACGCACCTGCCGCCGCTACCCGGCACCTGCCGCCGCCTTGATCAGATGTCAAGTGCGATGGCAAAATGGCGCTAAGAGAGACACAATTGCATTCCAGTAGGGTTGTCCCGACACCGCTACCAAAATGTATCATATTTTTCGCTCTATAAGGCACACTTTAAGGCCTACTGAAAGCCACTACTACCGACCACGCAGTCTGATAGTTTATATATCAATGATGAAATCTTAACATTATAACACATGCCAATACGGCCGGGTTAACTTATAAAGTGACATTTTAAATTTGCCGCTAAACTTCCGGTTTCGAAACGCCTCTGAGGATGACGTATGCGCGTGACGTAGCCCGGGGGAACACGGGTATGCCTTCCACATTGAAGCCAATACGAAAAAGCTCTGTTTTCATTTCATAATTCCACAGTATTCTGGACATCTGTGTTCGTGAATCTGTTGCAATCATGTTCATTGCATTATGGAGAAGGAAGCTGAGCAAGCAAAGAAGAAAGTTGTCGGTGCGAAATGGACGTATTTTTCGAACGTAGTCAGCAACAACAGTACACAGCCGGCGCTTCTTTGTTTACATTCCCGAAAGATGCAGTCAAGATGGAAGAACTCGGATAACAGAGACTCTAACCAGGAGGACTTTTGACTTCGATACGCAGACGCCTGTAGAGAACTGGGACAACACAGACTCTTACCAGGATTACTTTGATTTGGATGACAAAGACGCAGACGTGCTACTGTGAGTATGCAGCTTTGGCTTCTAAACATTTGATCGCTTGACCGTATGTGCGCAACTTTTTTTTGCGTATGTACGTAACTTTTTTAAAATATATAAGCTTTATGAACCTTGGGTTAGGTCAGGGGTCGGCAACCCGCGGCTCCGGAGCCGCATGCGGCTCTTTGACCACTCTGATGCGGCTCAGCTGCATACTTGCCGACCCCCCCGATTTTCCCAGGAGACTTATGGATCTCAGTGCCTCTCCTGGATAACTCCCAGGGAAAATATAATCCTATTTTCACTCTAATTTGTAAATTAAAGGCGTGTCCTAATTGCACTGCAGTAATTGTCCTCTATAGCATTTACAAACAGCGTGCCAGCCCGGCCACATGTTGTATGTAGCTTTTACTTGCACACGTAGGAGACAGCAAAGCATACTTACTCATCAGCCACACAGCTTACACTGACGGTAGCCGTATAAAACAACTTTAACACTGTTACGTTACAAATATGCGCCACACTGTGAACCCACACCAAAAAAGAATGAAAAACACATTTCTGGAGAACATCCCACCGTAACACAACATAAACACAACACAACCAATACCCAGAATCCCATGCAGCCCTAACTCTTCCGGTCTAGATTATACACCCCCGCTACCACCAAACCCCCCCACACATCAACCCCCCCCCCCCCCCCCCCCCCCCCGCGCGTCGGTTGAGCGGAAGAGTTAGTGCTGCATGGGATTCTGGGTATTTGTTGTGTTGTGTTTATGTTGTGTTACAGTGCAGATGTTCTCCAGAAATGTGTTTGTCATTCTTTTTTGGTGTGGGTCCAAAGTGTGGCGCATATTTGTAACATAACAGTGTTAAAGTTGTTTTATACGGTACGGCTACCGTCAGTGTAAGCTGTGTGGCTGCTGAGCTAGTACGCCTTGCTGTCACTTACGTGAGCAAGCTGAAGCTGCATTCTACATGTGGTCGAGCAGGTACACTGTTTGGGCAGGCTGTAGAGGGCGCCAAAAGCAGTGCCATCACGCCCTGATATTCGGGAGTCTCCCGGAAATAATGAGAGGGTTGGCAAGTATGACGCTATCAAGCGCCATTCATCCAAATCTTGCGGGCCGCACTAACATCAAATTTCCATATTAAAGTGCGTGCCGGTGCGTGTGTCTGAGACCCCTGGTTAACATAGCACAAAGCAATTTAAGCTTTATATGCGGTGTTTTTCATTTTAAATTTGAAATTTTTTTTTGTGGCTCCCATTATTTTCTTTAATTTGTGAAACTTGCTAAAACGGCTCTTTGAGTGGTAAAGGTTGCCGACCCTTGGGTTAGGTGAACGGTCTTTTGGGCTGAGTGATTGTGTGTGTTGATCAGGTGTTTGAATTGTATTGGCGTGTTCTATGGAGCTAGGAGCTAGCATAGGAGCTAGGAGCTAGCATAACAAACACGCAGGTGTTTTTATGCAGGATTAATTTGTGGCATGTTAAATATAAGCCTGGTTGTGTTGTGGCTAATAGAGTATATATATGTCTTGTGTTTATTTACTGTTGTAGTCATTCCCAGCTGAATATCAGGTCACCCCCGGCTCTCACAGCATCTTCCCTATCTGAATAGCTTCAACTCCCCACTAGTCCTTCACTTGCACTTTACTCATCCACAAATCTTTCATCCTCGCTCAAATTAATGGGGAAATTGTCGCTTTCTCGGTCCGAATCTCTCTCACTTCATGCGGCCATCATTGTAAACAATAGGGAACTTTGCGTATATGTTCAACTGACTACGTCACGCTACTTCCGGTAGGTGCAAGCCTTTTTTTTTATCAGATACCAAAAGTTGCAATCTTTATCGTCGTCGTTCTATACTAAATCCTTTCAGCAAAAATATGGCAATATCGCGAAATGATCAAATATGACACATAGAATAGATCTGCTATCCCCGTTTAAATAAAAAAAAATCATTTCAGTAGGCCTTTTACTGAAAGCCACTACTACCGACCACGCAGTCTGATAGTTTATATATCAATGATGAAATCTTAACATTGAAACACATGCCAATACAACCGGGTTAACTTATAAAGTGCAATTTTAAAATTCCCGCCACACTTCCGGTTGAAAAACTCCTTTGGATATGATTTGTGCGTGTGACGTCACAAAATCCACAGAAGTGGTTGGACCCCATCGGACCCGATACAAAAACCTCTTGTTTTCTTCGACAAAATTCCACAGTATTCTGGACATCTGTGTTGGTGAATCTTTTGCAATTTGTTTAATGAACAATGGAGGCTGCAAAGAAGAACGTTGTAGGTGGGATCGATCGGTGTATTAGCGGCTAAGTACAATACTTACAGCAACACAACAAGGACTACTTACTTAGCAGACGCCTAGCCGATGCTTGCCGCCAAACCCACGGATGAAGTCCTTCGTCGCGCCGTCGATCGCTGGAACGCAGGTGAGCACGGCTGTTGATGGGAAGATGAGGGCTGGCTGGTGTAGGTGGAGCGCTAATGTTTTTATCATACTTCTTTGAGGTCCGGTTGCTAAGTTGCTAAATTAGCCTTAGCGTCGTTAGCAACAGCATTGTTAAACCTTACAAGGCTGAGAATTTTTAACCGTGTAGTTACATGTACATGGTTTAATAGTATTGTTGATCTTCTGTCTATCCTTCCAGTCAGGGGTTTATTTCTTTTGTTTCTATCTTCATTTGAGAACGATGCTATCACGTTAGCTCAGTAGCTAAGTGTGTCACCGATGTATTGTCGTGGAGATAAAAGTCACTGTGAATGTCCATTTCGCGTGCTCGACTCTCATTTTCAAGAGGATATAGTATCCGAGGTGGTTTAAAATACAAATCCGTGATCCACAATAGAAAAAGGAGAGAGTGTGGAATCCAATGAGCCAGCTTGTACCTAAGTTACGGTCAGAGCGAAAAAATATACGTCCATCACTGCCTCTCAAGTCCTTCACTGTAACGTTCCTCATCTACGAATCTTTCATCCTCGCTCAAATTAATGGGGTAATCGTCACTTTGTCGCTCCGAATCTCTCGCTCCATTGTAAACAACAGGGAATTGTGAGGAATACTAGCTCCTGTGACGTCACGCTACTTCCGGTACAGGCAAGGCTTTTTTTTATCAGCGAGCAAAAGTTGCGAACTTTATCGCCGATTTTCTCTACTAAATCCTTTCAGCAAAAATATGGCAATATCGCGAAATGATCAAGTATGACACATAGAATGGATCTGCTATTCCCGTTTAAATAAAAACAATTAATTTCAGTGGGCCTTTAAGTCGTCTGTTTTCATCGCAAAATTCCACAGTATTCTGGACATCTGTGTTGGTGAATCTTTTGCAATTTCTTTAATGAACAATGGAGATAGCAAAGAAGAAAGCTGTAGGTGGGAAGCGGTGTATTAGCGGCCGGCTGCAGCAACAAAAACACGTAGCGGCTACGTCGTAGCCGGTGTTTCATTGTTTACATTCCCGAACGATGACAGTCAAGCTTTACCATTGGCCTGTGGAGAACTGGGACAACAGAGACTCTTACCAGGAGGACTTTGAGTTGGATACGCGCTACTGTGAGTACGCAGCTGCGGCTTCCAAACATTTGATCGCTTGCCCGTACGTGCGTGCCGCTATGTGCATGTCACGTACATAACTTTGGGGAAATATATGTGCTGTATGAACTTTGGGAAGGTGAACGGTACTTTGGGCTGTGGGATTGAGTGTGTTGTGCGGGTGTTTGATTTGTATTGGTGGGTTATATGGACGGGAGGGGGGAGGTGTTTGTTATGCGGGATTAATTTGTGGCATATTAAATATAAACCTGGTTGTGTTGTGGCTAATAGAGTATATATATGTCTTGTGTTTATTTACTGTTTTAGTCATTCCCAGCTGAATATCAGGTCCCACCCGCCTCTCACAGCATCTTCCCTATCTGAATCGCTTCCACTGCCCTCTAGTCCTTCACTCTCACATTCCTCATCCACGAATCTTTCATCCTCGCTCAAATTAATGGGGAAATTGTCGCTTTCTCGGTCCGAATTGCTCTCGCTGCTGGTGGCCATGATTGTAAACAATGTGCAGATGTGAGGAGCTCCACAACCTGTGACGTCACGCTACTTCCGGTACAGGCAAGGCTTTTTTATCAGCGACCAAAAGTTGCAAACTTTATCGTCGATGTTCTCTACTAAATCCTTTCAGCAAAAATATGGCAATATCGCGAAATGATCAAGTATGATACATAGAATGGACCTGCTATCCCCGTTTAAATGAGAAAATCTCATTTCAGTAGGCCTTTTAAGATATTTTCATTTCTCTCAAAAATCGTGCGCCTTATAGCCCGGTGTGCCTAATGTATGGAATAATTCTGGTTGTGCTTACCGACCTCAAAGCTATTTTATTTGGTACATGGTGTAATGATAAGTGTCACCAGTAGATGGCAGTCACACATAAGAGATATGTGTAGACTGAGATATGATGGCAGTCACACATAAGATATATGTGTAGACTGCGATATGATGGCAGTCACACACAAGAGATAGGTGTGGACTGCGATATGATGGCAGTCACACATAAGATATATGTGTAGACTGCGATATGATGGCAGTCACACATAAGATATATGTGTGGACTGCGATATGATGGCAGTCACACACAAGAGATAGGTGTGGACTGCGATATGATGGCAGTCACACATAAGAGATAGGTGTAGACTGCGATATGATGGCAGTCACACATAAGAGATACGTATGGATTGCAATATGATGGCAGTCACAGATAAGAGATAGGTGTAGACTGCGATATGATGGCAGTCACACATAAGAGATACGTATGGATTGCAACATGATGGCAGTCACACATAAGAGATAGGTGTAGACTGCAATATGATGGCAGTCACACATTAGAGATACATGTACACTGCAATATGATGGCAGTCACACATAAAATATAGGTGTAAATTGTGATATGATGGCAGTCACACATAAGAGATAGGTGTAGACTCTTATACGATGGCAGTCACACATACGAGATAGGTGTAGACTGCAATATGATCGCAGGCACACATAAGAGATACATGTAGACTGTGATATGATGGCAGTCACACATAAGAGATACGTATGGATTGCAATATGATGGCAGTCACACATAAGAGATAGGTGTAGACTGCAATATGATGGCAGTCACACATTAGAGATACAAGTAGACTGCAGTATGATGGCAGTCACACATAAGAGATAGGTGTAGACTGCGATATGGCGGCAGTCACACATAAGAGATAGGTGTAGACTGCAATATGATGGTAGTCACACATAAGGGATACGTGTAGACTGCAATATGATGGCAGTCACACATAAGAGATACGTGTAGACTGCAATATGATGGCAGTCACACATAAGAGATACGTGTAGACTGCGATATGATGGCAGTCACACATGAGAAATATGTATGGATTGTAATATGATGGCAGTCACAAATAAGAGATAGGTGTATACTGCGATATGATGGCAGTCACACATAAGAGATACGTATGGATTGCAACATGGTGGCAGTCACACATAAGAGATAGGTGTAGACTGCAATATGATGGCAGTCACACATTAGAGATACATGTACACTGCGATATGATGGCAGTCGCACATAAGAGATACGTGCAGACTGCGATGTGATGGCAGTCACACGTAGGAGATATGTGTTGACTGCGATATGATGGCAGTCACACATAAGAGATACGTGTAGACTGCGATATGATGGCAGTCACACATAAGAGATAAGTGTAGACTGTGATATGATGGCAGTCGCACATAAGAGATATGTGTAGACTGCAATATGATGGCAGTCGCACATAAGAGATATGTTCGCCGGGAGTGACTGCTCGCTGTTGCGAAAAAGCTAAGTATCGTTCTATCTGTGTGCTTTTAATTGTTTTACAGTTTTTGTTTACTACTTCCCAAACATACTTAGTAGTCCTATTCAACTTGCAAATCACCCGATCTCTGTCTCACCACCCCTCCCTCAGCTAGCTAGCTGCTAAGCTAACGAAGCTGGCGCGGAGAAGGCGGCGCCGATCTGAAGGAATCTACTCCCCGCACACCGCGACCACTTCCCGGAAGACAGCAGGAACTTCACTCGGTGACAGAAAATACCGTGAGTACGGCTCCCTGCGGACACATCTGCTAGCGTTAGCTGTAGCGAGCTAACTAGCCCAGCTTGTAGCAGCCCTAAGCGGCCTATAAGCTACGGTGCACCGGTTGAGACGCATAATAGATTTAGCCCTTTAGCTAGTCCTACACCCCAGTCTACCGGGCACCACACCTTAGTCATAAGGGACTCCATCACCCGAAACATAAAGCTTAGCAAACCAGCCAAAATTAAGTGTATTCCCGGGGCCAGAGCACCTGACATTGAAGCTAATGTTAGGGAGCTAACTCGCAACAGGCCTAGTAAACACGTACAACAGGCTAATCACACCACTAGTTATGCGTACATAGTTGTACACGTTGGCTCCAGTGACACTAGGATGAGACAGTCAAAGACTACACTGCAAAAAGTCAGTGTTCAAAAACAAGAAAAAAAATACAAAAATGAGGGGTATTTTACTTGAACTAAGCAACATTATCTGCCAATAGAACAAGAAAATTTGGCTTGTCAAGACTTTCCAAAACAAGTACAATTAGCTAACCTCAATGAACCCAAAAATACCTTAAAATAAGTATATTCTCACTCATAACAAGTGCACTTTTCTTGGTAGAAAATAAAAAAAGGAGACCTTTTTTCTCAATATGTTGAAAAATATTCTTAAATGAAGTAAATGCTAGTGCCATTATCTTGACATAATGATATACGCTCAGCATTACATTTCTTGAAACCAGCAAACTTATACTAAAAACTAATTTATTGTTCTTAATGGAAAGGCAACAAGGCAACCGTTTGATACTCTCGGGGTCTCCTAGCCGCTCAGGCAAATCATATTGTCTAAAACTGCATTTTTCCATCGATAACATGACATCATCGCGCCAAGTGCGTGCTCTTTCAGTCAATTAGTGTGCATACCGTATTTCTTTAAATTGGCACAGGGAATATAGTATTCGCACGTCTAGAATTACTGCCGGGTCAAACTCGTTTCTCAAAATAATTAACGCATGCTTGGCCTTATCGCCGGTTCATTATTAACGCCGGATCAAATTTGTTTCGCAAAATATTAATTTTATTATCGCATGTCTATAATTTTCGCCGGGTCAAACTCGTTTCGCAAAATATTTAGCATATGTCTAGAACTTCCGCCGGGTCAAATTCGTTACGTCACGAGTGACGATTTACCTGTCCTCATTTTCAAAATGGAGGAAGCTGCTTTCAGTAGTTTGCAATCGCACAATGGAAAAAAGATAAAGTAGGATTTAAGGTCCAAGCTATTGAATACCGGTACGGTATGCTAAAAAGAACAGTAAGCAGCTATGTTTTATTAATATACCGTATCTGCGTGTGTCAAATACGGTATGAGTCATTAAATGACTCCCGCCTCCTGGTGGTAGAGGGCGCCAGTGATCCTTCTTGCGACTTCCGGTACTGCAGAAGAAGTGACAACACGCAGCAACAGATCGTCTTTTTTTCCCTCTCGCCTGAACTTTTAACATGGAGGATTATATACCGGTATCTAAAATAAAACAGTTTTCTAAACTGGACTTTCAATGGAAGCAGGAGGTAATAATTAAAGGAATATCTCCATCGAGACAGAGAGACTTTTAAAACTGAAGAAAGAAAATAAGGAAGACTTCTATAAACAAGTTATTGATGCTTTTGGTCAGAAGGAGCTGCAAATGGACTCCATTTATAAGTACAGGTAAGACCATAATAACGTTTTTTTAATTAAATGTGCTTTTCATGATGGTATGCTTACATCACACTCAAAGTGCACGCCTAAATTTACCGGATTCCTTTTGGTAAACGCCGGAGTGAGAAGAGGTTTTAAAATAATTAGCGCATGCACGGCCCTCCCGCAGGCTTCCGGTAAACGCCGGAGTTACAGGAGGTTTTAAATTAATTAGCGCCCCTGCAGCTATTCAAAGAAATACGGTATATACAGCCCGGCCCCCGGACAAATTTTTTTTTAATTGTAATTTTGAAGAATTTACCTGAATGTGCATGAACTATTTCTGTTCAAAAATTGTTACAAATGTCACATGTTAAATGTTTAACATGTGTACTGTACTGTGCCAACTGTACTACTATATGAGTACGTATTTTCTATTGTTTCATTCAAAATAAAACAGCAAAGTCCATTTGGCCGTCATCTGTTTTAATTATGAGACACAATTGTGTCAAAGTCATGATGTTTTTTCTTTCATGCTTGAAATAAGAAATTATTACTTTAAAAAAGTAGTTTTATACTTGTGAGTGTTGATGACACAGCTTTGCAACACTTGATATTCTAGTTTCAAGCATGTTTTACTCAATATAGGTCATCAAATCTCAGCAACAAGCTGTAATATCTTACTGAGATCATTTAGGACCAAAACCCTTAAAACAAGTAAAACACTCCAACATAAAATCTGCTTAGTGAGAAGAATTATCTTATCAGACAGAAAATAAACAAATATCACCCTTATTTGAGATATTTAATCTTACGTAGATTTCAGTTTTTGCTGTGTACAAAAAGAAACATAGCCAGGATTTGTAATCTCGCTAGAAAGATTACAAGTTTAGTGGCCGGTGCACTCTATCATCCTGAAAATAGGGTTTTTTGATATTGTTTTATCACCTAGCCCTAAAGGCCTACTGAAAGCCACTACTAGCGACCACGCAGTCTGATAGTTTATATATCAATGATGAAATCTTAACATTGCAACACATGCCAATACGGCCGGGTTAAATTATAAAGTGCAATTTAAAATTTCCCGCGAAACTTCCGGTTGAAAACGTCTATGTATGATGACGTATGCGCGTGACGTCAATGGTTGAAACGGAAGTATTCGGACACCATTGTATCCAATACAAAAAGCTCTGTTTTCATCGCAAAATTCCACAGTATTCTGGACATCTGTGTTAGTGAATCTTTTGCAATTTGTTTAATGGAGACAGCAAAGAAGAAAGCTGTAGGTGGGATCGGTGTATTAGCGGCTGGCTGCAGCAACACAACCAGGAGGACTTTGAGTTGGATAGCAGACACGCTATCCGACGCTAGCCGCCGACCGCATTGATGATCGGGTGAAGTCCTTCGTCGCGCCGTCCATCACTGGAACGCAGGTGAGCACGGGTGTTGATGAGCAGATGAGGGCTGGCTGGCGTAGGTGGATAGCTAATGTTTTTAGCATAGCTCTGTCGAGGTCCCGTAGCTAATTTAGCTTCAATGGCGTCGTTAGCAACAGCATTGCTAAGCTTCGCCAGGCTGGAAAACATTAACCGTGTAGTTACATGTCCATGGTTTAATAGTATTGTTGATTTTCTGTCTATCCTTCCAGTCAGGGGTTTATTTCTTTTGTTTCTATCTGCAGTTAAGCCCGATGCTATCACGTTAGCTCCGAAGCTAAAGTGCTTCGCCGGTGTATTGTCGTGGAGATAAAAGTCACTGTGAATGTCCATTTCGCGTTCTCGACTCTCATTTTCAAGAGGATATAGTATCCGGGGTGGTTTAAAATACAAATCCGTGATCCACAATAGAAAAAGGACAAAGTGTGGAATCCAATGAGCCAGCTTGTACCTAAGTTACGGTCAGAGCGAAAAAAGATACGTCCTGCACTGCACTCTAGTCCTTCACTCTCACGTTCCTCATCCACGAATCTTTAATCCTCGCTCAAATTAATGGGGTAATCGTCGCTTTCTCGGTCCGAATCGCTCTCGCTGCTGGTGTAAACAATGGGGAAATGTGAGGCGCCCTTCAACCTGTGACATCACGCTACTTCCGGTACAGGCAAGGCTTTTTTTTTTATCAGCGACCAAAAGTTGCAAACTTTATCGTCAATGTTCTCTACTAAATCCTCTCAGAAAAAATATGGCAATATCGCGAAATTGACACACAGAATGGATCTGCTATCCCCGTTTAAATAAAAAAAAATTCATTTCAGTAGGCAAGTTTATTTTGATGATGAGTGTGGCGAAAAGCAAAAAAAAACAAAAAAACAACACAAAGATAATCCTCCCATGCTTGCGTGACCACAACATTTTGTTGACCAAACTCCCAAATGTTCACTTTACTGCTTGTCCTCCCCCCCCCCCCTCATTTTGTGTGTCATGTTTGGCAGCCAGCAGACGTGGTAGCGTCCCTCAGAGGGGGCTCGCGCCAAGTTAAGGAAGAAGCAACATGCGGCCCGACTTGAAAAGGATTACCATAACACGAGTGTGGCGCCGGACACGGTGCCTAAAAGACATGCTGTAATCCCAAATGGACCGGGGGCCCGTCAGAGGGTGAGGCAGAGGAGGAGTCACAGTCTCCATTTAGCTTCCTGCTCCCGTGCAAAAAGACGGGGCCCCCGCGTTAGCGTGTTAGCGTGCTAGCGTCGGCTGGCAAGAATTCAATTTCCATCCTCTCTTTTGTATCCGAGGCTTCTGTTGCCCCCCCCCCCCATCCCCCGCGGCCCCCCCTTTTCCGCCTCCTCTTCTTCGCTTGTGCCTTCGACAACACAACACAGTGGAGTCGTTAGGACCCTCTCTTCATTACTTCAAAAAAGCAATCATTAGACACCAGAGTATATACGTAATTAGAAAATCACTTCCTTTGCAATCCCGGCTAAGTAGTTTACATACTGTAATTACAGGGACAAAATCAATTTTTAATCATTTCACTGATTGGCCTCATCAGCTCAGTAGGAACATTGTATCCTGCTTGTTGTGCGAGCGCAACATCTGGGCTAAAACAATTAGCCTTTTGTGTAGCACGCCGCCTCGCACAACGCCTCGCCGACACTTTGTGCGTCTGCGCTCGCTTTCCCTTTTCGGACCCGCCCGCCCGCCCGCCTCCACCGGCAGCTTTTGTCCCTCCCCTCCCCCGCCGACCTCCGATTGGACCGGCGGAACTCCGTCAAGCTTTGTGAATCAATACGCTATGTACACTCTAAAAAAAATGCTACCCAAATTGGGTAGTTTTCAACCCATCTGCTGGGTTAACTATTGGACCAAACCAATGCTGGTTGGGGTAAAAAACAACAACTACCCAACTCTTTAGAAATAACCCATAAATATGACCCAACAGGCTAAACCCAGCATTTGGGTAGAAAAAATGCTACCCACATTGGGTAGTTTGCAACCCATCTGCTGGGTTAACTATTGGACCAAACCAAAAAACGACCCAACTCTTTAGAAACAACCCATTAATATGACCCAACAGGCTCAACCCAGCATTTGGGTAGAAAAAATGCTACCCAAATTGGGTGGTTGTCAACCCATCTGCTGGGTTAATAACTATTGGACCAAACCAATAGTGGTTTGGGTAAAAAAACTAAACTACCCAACTCTTTAGAAATAACCCATAAATATAACCTAACAGGCTCAACCCACTATTTGGGTAGAAAAAATGCTACCCAAGTCTGCTGGGTTAATAACTATTGGACCAAACCAATGCTGGTTTGGGTAAAAAACAACAACTACCCAACTCTTTAGAAATAACCCATAAATATGACCCAACAGGCTCAACCCAGCATTTGGGTGGAAAAAATGCTACCCAAATTGGGTAGTAGTCAACCCATATGCTGGGTTAACTATTGGCCCAAACCAATGCTGGGTTAACTATTGGCCCAAACCAATGCTGGGTTGGGTAAAAAAAAACAAAGGACCCAACTGGGACGGCGTGGCGAAGTTGGTAGAGTGGCCGTGCCAGCAATCGGAGGGTTGCTGGTTACTGGGGTTCAATCCCCACCTTCTACCATCCTAGTCACGTCCGTTGTGTCCTTGGGCAAGACACTTCACCCTTGCTCCTGATGGCTGCTGGTAGCGCCTTGCATGGCAGCTCCCTCCATCAGTGTGTGAATGTGTGTGTGAATGGGTGAATGTGGAAATACTGTCAAAGCGCTTTGAGTACCTTGAAGGTAGAAAAGCGCTATACAAGTAAAACCCATTTATCATTATTTATAACTCTTTAGAAATAACCCATAAATATGACCGAACAGGCTCATCCCAGCATTTGGGTAGAAGAAAATGCTACCCAAATTTGATAGTTTTCAAACCATCTGCTGGGTTAATAACTATTGGACCAAACCAATGCTGGTTTGGGTATAAAAAAACAAACTACCCAACTCTTTATAAATAACCTATAAATATGACCTAACAGGCTCAACCCAGCATTTGGGTAGAAAAAAAATGCTACCCAAATTGGGTAGTTTTCAACCCATCTGCTGGGTTAACTATTGGACCAAACCAATGCTGGTTGGGGTAAAAAACAACAACTACCCAACTCTTTAGAAATAACCCGTAAATATGACCCAACAGGCTAAACCCAGCATTTGGGTAGAAAAAATGCTACCCAAATTGGGTAGTTTGCAACCCATCTGCTGGGTTAACTATTGGACCAAACCAAAAAACGACCCAACTCTTTAGAAACAACCCATAAATATGACCCAACAGGCTCAACCCAGCATTTGGGTAGAAAAAATGCTACCCAAATTGGGTAGTTTTCAACCCATCTGCTGGGTTAACTATTAGACCAAACCAATGCTGGTTGGGGTAAAAAACAACAACTACCCAACTCTTTAGAAATAACCTATAAATATGACCCAACAGGCTAAACCCAGCATTTGGGTAGAAAAAATGCTACCCAAATTGGGTAGTTTGCAACCCATCTGCTGGGTTAACTATTGGACCAAACCAAAAAACGACCCAACTCTTTAGAAACAACCCATAAATATGACCCAACAGGCTCAACCCAGCATTTGGGTAGAAAAAATGCTACCCAAATTGGGTAGTTTTCAACCCATCTGCTGGGTTAACTATTAGACCAAACCAATGCTGGTTGGGGTAAAAAACAACAACTACCCAACTCTTTAGAAATAACCTATAAATATGACCCAACAGGCTAAACCCAGCATTTGGGTAGAAAAAATGCTACCCAAATTGGGTAGTTTGCAACCCATCTGCTGGGTTAACTATTGGACCAAACCAAAAAACGACCCAACTCTTTAGAAACAACCCATAAATATGACCCAACAGGCTCAACCCAGCATTTGGGTAGAAAAAATGCTACCCAAATTGGGTAGTTTTCAACCCATCTGCTGGGTTAACTATTGGACCAAACCAATGCTCTCTCTAGGTCGTCCTCAGACGAGCCTTCCATCGTTGCTTCCAGTCATCCCGATTCTCCATACATTTGGCCAGTTCCTTGGTACTCTGAGCTCCTGCATCCTTCTTGAGTATGTCCACGTATGTTAGTGTGGGACGTCCTCTTGACCGATGCCCATGTGTTGGTTCCCACAGTACCAATTTGCTGGCTGGCAGCTCCTGATGCCTTTGGCAGTGCCCTGCTAGTCTCATTCTCCTTACAGCAATCTTCTCGCTCACCCTTGGTATTCCCCTGTAGAGGACTCTGTTGGTTACGTGCGCACTCTTGTTGATGTTAAGCACTGCACGCAGCATCCTGGTGTAGCAACCATCCAGAGACCTCTCCAGGGTTGGCTTCAGGGTCCAGCATTCGCTGCCATAGAGGAGAACGGACTCAACTGTCGCGTAGAAGAAGCTGAGTTTGATTTGGCGGGGGAGGTTGGAGCTCCATACACTGGTCATGCCGTTCAGGGCCCTCCATGCAAGTGCCTTCCTCACTTTTAAATCCTGCTCAGTTGAGTTGACCATGCTGGTTGGGGTAAAAAACAACAACTACCCAACTCTTTAGAAATAACCCAGAAATATGACCCAACAGACTCAACCCAGCATTTGGGTAGAAAAAGTGCTACCCAAATTGGGTAGTTTGCAACCCATCTGCTGGGTTAACTATTGGACCAAACCAAAAAACGACCCAACTCTTTAGAAACAACCCATAAATATGACCCAACAGGCTCAACCCAGCATTTGGGTAGAAAAAATGCTACCCAAATTGGGTAGTTTTCAACCCATCTGCTGGGTTAACTATTGGACCAAACCAATGCTGGTTGGGGTAAAAAACAACAACTACCCAACTCTTTAGAAATAACCCATAAATATGACCCAACAGGCTAAACCCAGCATTTGGGTAGAAAAAAATGCTACCCAAATTGGGTAGTTTTCAACCCATCTGCTGGGTTAACTATTGGACCAAACCAATGCTGGTTGGGGTAAAAAAACAACAACTACCCAACTCTTTAGAAATAACCCAGAAATATGACCCAACAGGCTCAACCCAGCATTTGGGTAGAAAAAATGCTACCCAAATTGGGTAGTTTTCAACCCATTTGCTGGGTTAACTATTGGACCAAACCAAAAAACGACCCATCTCTTTAGAAATAACCCATAAATATGTCCCAACAGGCTCAACCTAGCATTTGGGTAGAAAAAATGCTACCCAAATTGGGTAGTTTTCAACCCATCTGCTGGTTTACCTATTGGACCAAACCAATGCTGGTTTGGGTAACAAAAATAAAAACTACCCAACTCTTTAGAAATAACCCATAAATATGACCCAACAGGCTCAACCTAGCATTTGGGTAGAAAAAAATGCTACCCAAATGGGGTAGTTGTCATTCCATCTGCTGGGTGAATAACTATTGGACCAAACCAATGCTGGTTTGGGTAAAAAAAACAAAAAAACTACCCAACTCTTTAGAAATAACCCAGAAATATGACCCAACAGGCTCAACCTAGCATTTAGGTAAAAAAAATGCTACCAAAATTGGGTAGTTTTCAACCCATCTGCTGGGTTAACTATTGGACCAAACCAAAAAACGACCCAACTCTTAAGAAATAACCCATAAATATGTCCCAACAGGCTCAACCTAGCATTTAGGTTAAAAAAAATGCTACCAAAATTGGGTAGTTTTCAACCCATCTGCTGGTTTACCTATTGGACCAAACCAATGCTGGTTTGGGTAACAAAAATAAAAACTACCCAACTCTTTACAAATAACCCTTAAATATGACCCAACAGGCTCAACCTAGCATTTGGGTAGAAAAAAATGCTACCCAAATTGGGTAGTTGTCAACCCATCTGCTGGGTGAATAACTATTGGACCAAAGCAATGCTGGTTTGGGTAAAAAAAAACAAAAAAACTACCCAACTCTTTAGAAATAACCCAGAAATATGACCCAACAGGCTCAACCCAGCATTTGGGTAGAAAAAATGCTACTCAAATTGGGTAATTTTCAACCCAACTAATGCTGGTTTGGGTAAAAAAAACAAAACTAAATACTTTTTTTTAAATTAACTAACTAAACTTTGTTTGTATTTTTAGTATCTATATATATTTTTGTATTATTATTTTGAGAGCTTGTAATATTTTAGATGAGTGGTGTCTAAACTTTTGCCACTAAGGGTCGCATACTAGAAAGTCAAGAATGGGAAAGCCAAGACATATCATATATATTTAAAGACAAAAAAACCGAGTGTTATAGGTGATTAAGTATATTATTATTATTAGTTTAAAATGTTAAGCTCTTTCTCATTAGATTTTTTTTCTTTTCTTTTTTTTTTTACAGTTTTACTTGTTTTGTTTCCTATGAAAGAATAGAAAAAAAATAATACTACAATTGTGTAACTGCATATCCTTGTATGTCAAAACATCTGCCTGCAATATTAATGTTCAGTTACACATTTAACTATGTTTATGTTGTATTTTTTGTAATTAATTAATAAGTTAGTATTATTAATTTTTTTTAAACTAACTAACTAAACTTTGTTAATATTTTAAGTATATATATATATATATATATATATATATATATATATATATATATATATATATATATATATATATATATATATAAATATGTGTGTATATATATATATATATTTTTTTTTTTGAGAGCTTGTAATATTTTAGTTCAGGGGTGTCTAAACTTTTTCCACCAAGGGTCGCATACTGAAAAGTCAAGAAAGGGGGCGACATTTTGTTATTTATTTTATATAAAAACCTTTTTAAAAATTGATATTTTATAAATTTAAAGTCAAAAAACGTTTAGTATTATTTATTATTATAATTGTTATTATTTTTTGGTTAAAATATTTAGCTTTTTTTCATTACATTCCGATTTTTTGCTGTTGTTTTTTATATATATATATATATATATATATATATATATATATATATATATATATATATATATATATATATATACATGTCATTATTTAAAAATACACGTTTTAAATTTTAGCAGACACGTTAAGCATATTTGCACAAAGTATGGGATGGGAATCGCCGATACCAGCCTGAATGTTACTTGGTATCGGATCGGAAAGCAAATCAGCGGTATCGCACAATCAGTGGTGTCGCACAATCAGTGGTGTCGCACAATCAGTGGTATCGCACAATCAGTGGTATCGCACGTCACCACTCGGAGGAGCTGGGAAAAAAACAACATATTGCTCTTTTTAACACCTCTCCTTTTTCTTGGTTTTAGCCGGCTTTTTATTTGTTATTTTTTTATGTCACCTCCTTACCGTGTTCACTTTGTGAAGTGACGCTGCTAACACCTCCCGGCAACAGACGCTGGGCAAAGCGGAAGAAAAAAATAAAAATAAAAAAAATAAAAATGTTCTTAATCCCAAGCAGGAAGTGCGTTTGTGTCCTGGTGCGTTTCACCCTTCAGCGGCTAATAAAATGCTTTGTATTCTTGTCTGAGAGCGGGCGATCGATCAACATTAGTCTCAACTCTCTCCCTCACTTTGAAAACTCAGGAAATCAAATTTCAAGTGGAAAGGGGAAGGGGGGGGGGGGGGGGGTCTCTCTGGCGGAAGGGGAAAGAAATCGGTTAATGCATTGATCACTCGGCCTCTATGCAAATCACTTTTGCCTTCACTTTTTTGCAGATCGATGACATTAATTAACGGCTTCATTTTAGCGGCTCCCCTCCACCATCCTCTCAGACGACCACGCCGCCGCCCTCAGAGATGATGCCCGCCGCCATGGCGCTGAGCACGGACGTACAGCCGGAGAATCCAATATGACCCCCCCCCCCCCCCCCCCCCCCCCCCCGAGCGCCACCTTCATCGGCAAGACACAAACGCGGCATCCCGCACGCATTTACCATTTTACGAAAATTCGACACTTTGACCTACTTCAAATGTGCTAACTCATCAAGTTTGCATTGGTAGTGTTCAACATAAGCGGTTGTCAACATAAGCGGTTGTCAACATCAGCAGTTGCTGACTAG